>NW_013675906.1:0-5890 GCF_000517525.1 Limulus polyphemus
AGAGTCATGTCTCAGTATTTGTTCTGCCAAGAGTAGCTCAAGAGTTGGCGGTGAGTGGCTTGGACTAGCTGCCCTCCTTTTAGTCTACAGTTTTCAAAATTAAAGACGGTTATACGCAGACATCTCTTGTGTAGCTGAAACGTATACAGACGCTATATAATTGTCTAGATATTTTTATAATTTAAATAAATCATTTTAACTCTAGGTTTTAAGCTCTTTTTACTTTCTTACTCTATATAGTCAATTTAATAATATATGAACTTTAATTTATAAATTTTATTTACAACAGTATAACAGTAGTTTTTCTAATATTTATTTTTTCAATTTTCATCAGTTATGTTAAAATCTAAAAGACATTACCTTACCAGAACAGCATCTATTTATCAAGTTTTGGGGACAAAAAATTGTTAATTTATTAAAGCGTTTGTAATTCTCGTGTCTGTTAATAACAAAGTAAAGATATACTACGTGTCAAAAGTTTCTAAGTGGTTTATATTCACATTATCTTTAAGTGAGTGTTATTTTTTTCGCTCTTTGTTTTCCCATCTTTCAGCCCAGATTCTTGAGTAACGCATATTTTGTTAGGTATAACATACCGTATTTTGTACATACTCAAACCATCAGCTTGACTATTAAACTTTTGCGTATTACTGATTCAATTTTTTACTATTAGGAAGAGATTCCCCTCTTCACCGCTTTTGTTTTATACAGTGCTAGTATTATATGTTTGTTTTAGCGCAAAACCCCTTTGGGCTATCTGCATTCTGTTCACCGCGGAGAATCGAACCCTGGATTTTGGCATCGTAAGTCCGTAAAACTTACCGTTGACCCCATCGGGGTATTCATGTTCTCCCCACGAACACTTATCACGTAACCATGTTAGATTGTAATTCTATTTTTGGAGTTCACGGTTGAAGCGTCTTTTTTTCTGACTGTATAACACAGCCGACAAGTGTACGAGTACATCGTCGTATACGGCATTAGTAGCAGTATGTAATTCAGTCAGTTTTCGAAAACAATTAGTCAGTAGACTAAAACATGTTTACCGTATGACATTGATCAATATATTATTCTTAAAGAAAAAAAACCCGATTAGCTAACTCGTTGGTGTGCCGGGCTGCGGATCGAAAAGTCCAAGATTCGGGACGTAATATGTCGCTGAACACGTTTTGCACTTTCATGTGTTGGGACTTTTATATCTGTGACAGTGGAAACCTTTATTCGGTTAAGAGTAGCCACGTAGGTGGCAGGCGCTGCTGACTGGTTGTTCTGTGTTTGGTCAGCAATTCTAAATTATGTTTGAGTCGTAGGGGTCTCTAACTTGGCCGGTTGTCATCAGATGGCGCTCAGGTTGAAAGTACCAAATATCTTAAGATAAATATTTTTTTTTTATTTTGACTAATATAATAAACATGTTTATATTAAAAATAATTTAATTTTTTTCACGAATGTTAATTGTAACAGTCCTGATCGTTCTTTGTTTCAAACTTTTCCATCCCATTTCAGTAAAGTAGAGCAGAAAATATCGAGTTTACCTTACTGGTGGATCAGTGGATTTTAATCATTATATATTTTATAATAGATATATCTAAATTAGATACCTTATTCAGTAATTTATACTCTAATCCTAGCTGGGTTTTCTTCAGAACTTATTGATAAAATACTATGCAAAAAAGAGAGAAAAATTCAAAGTTTTTGTGGTCTGAAATATTGGAGAAGTTACTGGGGTGATTTCCGGTGATGAAGCGAGAGACATCATGAGTCCGGTCGAGAGGATCTGTTTGCCCTATCTGTGCTCTACTCGCAACGGGTATCGAAACCCGGTTCTAGCATTGTAAGTCTGCAGACATACTGCTGTGCCACTGGGGTGGGGGTGGGGCTGCCCTATAGGTGACTGCAAATCTTGAGCCAAGGTTTGATGTCTCTTTACCAATAATCGACGACCTGGAGAGTTCACTCAATGAAACATCTTGAAACTGAACATATTGTTAGCAGCTCAGTTACGGTTTGTCAGGGTTTTAAATATATGAGTGGGCTGAGGATTCTTCTACAGTAGGTGTCTGTGACTTGTTGGCGATAAATGTCAACAATAAATGGACAGCACACAATCCACTTGTTTTAAAATAATATGTATTCAAAACAAGTCAAACGTTTGTACAAAAATTCTTTACACTATAGGATATCATAGTTGTATCTAAAACTATAAATAATTCTCTTTTCTTGCCAAAAGTCCACACAAGCTGATTCAATTACTTTAAAATCCAATTGATAAGACAATCTATTTTTCTCTACTCTTATCACAATATTATCAGTGAATAATTCACTTACGTTACCACAGTTGTATCCTGAACCTTAAATAATTGTTTCCTTTTCGTCAAAGTTCACACTGGTGAGTTCAATTACTTTAGAACACCCTTTGACAAGACAGATTATTTTCCTTATCTCTATTAAACTGTGAAACCCACTTTAAAATATCGCTCGTTATGACTAATCACTCGCACGCCTACTAACTTCACGTTTTCTAACTTTTTTTTTTTTTACTGAACTGCACTTGACTTCACTTTTCTTACTTGCACTCGCTTGATCGCCTATATTTAAACTTTCCCCAAAAGAGGCCTCGAAGTTTCTTTAAACTACGCGAGCGGAGCTGTAAGGCAACAATACTCACTTAAGGTAACGAGAAAAATACCGAAGGTTCGAGTAATGTGCCGTCAACAATATTAGTAAAGCGTAGACAACAATGTAATTGCAAACATAACGTATGACTCTTACCGAGTTAAATAACCAAACTTGTCATAACTATCGCCTTTAAAATGATTAATTTTTAACTCTCTTGTCATGAAAAACTTAACAATCATTAAATATTAATTCACAAAATAAATTGAATAATAACGCCTACACTAAACAGTCTTGTATAGCCAACATGGTTTGTTAAATTTGGACTCGGTATAAGTGGACGTCCAGATCTTACAGTACTTTCGAGAATCGGATTGAACCCAGATTTTAGCAATTATCGTGAATCGACAATGTATTCATATTGGTCCAAATAAGAATGTTCAACAGCTTTATTTACAACTTCACGTACTCCATTCAATAGATGTAAATTAATAACACTGAACATAAGTATTTCAATAAGTTCACTACAAATATTACATTAAATGTGACTTTAGAAAACACGTCATCTATAAATGCGGTCTTGGATAAATAGGTTTATTGTTATAACACTTTTAATCATTAGGTTAAATCTTTATATTTCTAATGTTTCCATTAATCTTATTGTAAGATTCCCCCAAAAAAGAACCAGTTACGCCTAGCTTCAACCCAGTTTTATTATTACAATACTCCCAAATAAAAACTCACATAACTAACTACAACCTGATAATTTTCATTGTAAGATCCCCCCTTCCCAAAAATAAGCTAAGTAAATTAGTTTCAGTTTATCTTAATTTTAGGACTCCTAGTATGGGAACAATCACGAAAAAAGTTTCTTGAAATTCTCAACCCTTTTTTTTACTTACTTTAAATTAATATAATTAAAACTTAAAATTTCCAAAGATTTTCAAGGCTTATCTATCACGATTCAACTATATCAACCAGTCAATCAAAACCATATCTAAGGGAAGTTCACCAGAAGCACGAGCTTTTGCAACACCAACTTCAGTATTATTGTTCAATTGAATGATTTTAGCTATATTGAAGTGTTAAGCCTAAACTGAAGCGCCCAAAGTTTGTAGTATCCTTCTGGTGGGTCCCCGGTGGGTGAATTGTAATTTTAAGAACTTACAAAGCTAAAATAAATAATCAAACAAACCCTCTGGTGGCAACACAACCCATATTTACGTGGTTAACGTAACGTCAAGTTTAGTTATGACATTCATCTGGTGATGATGGCCAGTTTTGTCTTTATGAGCCGGTATTAATTTACTTTATATAATGTTTACTTTTGTTTGTTTGTTTCACGCGAAATTACATAAAGGCTTTGTGACACATTCGGTGGCTCCTATCGTACCGTATCTACTGGTGCGTCGGTAGGTTAGCGGATTACAACGCTATAACCCGGAGTTCGATTCCTTGCGGTGGACAGTGCAAATAGCCCAACAACAACTGTATTTACGGAACCCTAACACCGACGTTTAAGAGTTAACACTGAAACATAAATTCAGATTATTGTATTCACTTTGTCTTTACTCCTGACGAAGGCGGGCCCATCTGTCGATAGCCTCGGGTCTTACCGCTTTTTCTAATATGATGGACCAAATTATTTTAATCCTAAATGTTTTAATATCCAAAAAGTGCACGTGCAGTTGTTTTGGCTATTTAGCTTGTTTGGTTGTCTGTAGTTAAGCACAAAGCTACACAATGGGCTCTCTGCCCACCACGGGTATCGAAACCCGGATTCTAGAGTTGTAAGTCCGTAGACATACCGCTGTGCCACTGGAGGGCAGTTATTTAGCTACATGTCAAACAACAACAATAACAACAACTGAAAACCTATTCTGTTGGAGATAATGACACACATACAGTTATATATATATAAAGTGCACTTTAATAAAATAATAGTTTGTATTTGTTAGTTAAGAATCTTACTAATAGATGGCGATAAAACAATTTCCCGGACTGATAATTTACCTTTGGAAATGTCGACGAACTTACGTTTTCCGTTCGTCCTTTAAATATTTGTTTACAATATTTATATATAGTACATATCTAGCTATTTCTTTATGTTTTATATTTTTGGAACATAAGGGATACATCCCACCCACAAGCGAGACAGTTTTAAGTTATTCATGGATTATAGTTATACTTTATTATCATAAATAGTTATGTTTTTAAGTGTGGCACAGCAGCAAACCAAGCACGCGATTCGGATTGTTTAGTTGTCAATAATTACATAGATATTCTACCAATTCTCGTCGGAGGTGTCGGGCGTGGCTTAGTTGTTAGCGTGCCTGCAATGTGAATCCGAAGGTTCATGGTTCGCGTCTTGTTACCACACAAAGAATGACGATCAAATCTCACTATTCGATCAGAATATATCAGACTTTCGTCCCTTTCGTTTGACGTCAGCTTTACTTATTCTGCTAATAAACACATCGCTGAGTTGAGTGCTCATTGAGAGCATTAAGATAGTAAAACTGAAATGGCCACCAGTCTCGAACCGCTGGTCCTATTATTTATCTACTTAAACTGTGCACGTGTATATATATATATATATATATATATGTATTTAAGATTCTTTGTTCACTCCTTCCCAAAGACATGATTGACGTACAGCATTCAGGAAACTGAAGTTATTCTCGTTTTGTAAAGTACATATAATGCACGTTTGCGGTCCGTTTGTGGGAACTTCGTAAATTCTTTAACCTTTACTTAAAAACTAAAATGAGCAATAAAAACTGTGCTATTCCAGTTACAGAGTTTACAAAGTTACTTAACGTTCACAAATAGAAAATCATAAGTTTATAATTGTTGTTAGAGTAAGGGGCCAAGAGTCACGTTCTCGTACTTATTACTTCTCTCTAAAAGTCACTGACGCGTCATCTCGCTCGCTCGTGCACAGCATTAGTTCCTCATGTGTTCATTCCTGGTGGCCACATTTAGTTTAAATTGTTGTTAAAAGTCACGAGGAAAGGGCACCGAATAAACGAATTCAGACTACTTGTTATTTAAACCACAGCTTAATGTGTTTCCAAAGTTGTAAACCAACATATGTAGGTGGATTTCAAGATATTACAAACACATCTAGTGGATATCAGGATATTACAAACACATCTAGTGGATATCAGAATATACTTAAACAAACACATCTAGTGGATATCAGAATATACTTAAACAAACACATCTAGTGGATATCAGAATATACTTAAACAAACACATCTAGTGGATATCA
>NW_013675906.1:6890-7104 GCF_000517525.1 Limulus polyphemus
GTAGATATCAGAATATACTTAAACAAACACATCTAGTGGAATATCAGAATATACTTAAACAAACACATCTAGTGGATATCAGAATATACTTAAACAAACACATCTAGTGGATATCAGAATATACTTAAACAAACACATCTAGTAGATATCAGAATATACTTTAAACCAAACACATCTAGTGGATATCAGAATATACTTAAACAAACACATCTAA
>NW_013675906.1:7893-12670 GCF_000517525.1 Limulus polyphemus
ACATCTAGTGGATATCAGAATATACTTAAACAAACACATCTAGTGGATATCAGAATATTTAGGCGGATTATAGATTTATCTAAAACAGTTGTATCAAGTGCTTTGTTAGTTCTGGAAAACATTTGAAGTGTTAATCAGAATATATAAGACAATTGTATCAGATGTTTTGGTACTCATGGGCAACATCTAGACAGTTTTCAAGATGTATAAGAATGTGTCAAATGTTTTAGTGTCCCAAGAAACATCTAGGTGGATTTAAGAATAAAATTCGGTTATACCAAGCGTTTGGGTTGACCTAGGTTTGGAGATGAAAGAATGTCAGTTCCTACTTTCTAGAATAACACACAAAGAACCATCTGCTCGTTGTTTAACTGCATGTCCTTACTTCACTGTTATTACCAACAACGACACTTCATTGACCCAGCTACATTTTTTCACGTGTCAACCAATTTCAGCGATAATTGATCACATCGGCTCAATAAATTCAAAAGTATAGCTCTAGGAACCTCAACTATATTTTGGCCTTAATGAGAAATTGTATGATGAGATCAGAATGGTAGTTGAAAAAGATGTTGTTATTATGGGATATTTTAATTGCAGGGGGGTATTGACTGTGAAAGTTTCGAGTTTGACAGTGAGGGGGGGATAGGTTTCTGGAAATTGTTCAGGATACGTTTATACAACAACTGGTGATGAAACCTACAAAAGCGGAAGCTATATTAGGTTTAATATTAGCATCCAATGTGAATATGATAGACAGGGTTGTGGTTGGTAATGATTTAACTACAAGCAACCATTGCAACTATCAGGTGTGGGATTTTACTACATGTAGAATTGAAGAAGAACAGTACCCCGATTCCCAATCTCAGGAAAGCCAATGTTGATGGAATGAGACATGATCTGGCTTTTGTAGATTAGAATAAAGAGTTGGGATTGGATCTTGAACAGATGTGGGAAGCATTTAGTGGAAAAATGATATGGATGCAGAACATATATATTCCACACAGAGAAAAAGGGCAATGGAGCAGAATAAGCCAGTATGGTTTAGTAAAGGTTTAAGAGATGATATTAGAGATAAACATAATAAACTCATGAAATTTAAAGTTACTGGAAATAATAAGGACTTGGAGGACTATAGGAAATCAAGAGAGCTGGTTGAAAATGAAGTTAAAAGAGTAAAAACTGTATGTGAAAGAAGGCCGACTGAGAGAGTTAAATCAAACAATAAGGAATTTTTTAGGTATGTGATGGGTAAGTAAAATGTCAGGATGGGGATTGGGCCTCTTAAAAATGATAGTGGGGAGCTGATCTCGGAAGACTGTGAGATGGTAAACTTATTAAGTTATACGTTCTCTTCAGTTTTTACAAAGGAATATACAAGTATTATGCCTCAACCAGAGCAGTTAATGTATGGGGAAAATAATGATGTAAAAGATATCATTTTAAGTACTGAAATTCTAAGAGAAAATTTGGTAAACTTAAAAATTGATAAATGCCCTGGACCAGACAAATTTTATCCTGGAGTTTTAAAGGAACTTAAAATATTTTATTTGTGAACTGCTACCTAATATTTTTTATAGGTCATTGAGTAGTGGAAGTGTATTAGAAGATTGGAAGTTGGCTAATGTTAGTCCAATATTTAAAGAAGGTGATAAACATTGTCCAGGCAATCATAAGCCAGTTAGTCTTACATCAGTAGTTGGAAAGTTTTAGAGAGTGTGATTAAAGATGCATTGTAAAGTCACTTAAAACAGCTTTATATAGTGTCAAAGAGCCAGCATGGTTTCACTAAGTGAAAGTCTTGTTTAACAAATCTTCTGACATTCTTTGAGGATGTTACTGCAAGAGTTGATGAAGGAAATACTGTGGATTTGGTTTATTTTGATTTTCAGAAAGCATTTGATAATTTGCCTCACAAAAGACTTGTTACAAAAATTAAATCTGTGGGTGTGGAGAAAATGTTATTAAATCGGATAGAAAATTGGCTGGAGAGTAGAAAGCAGAGAATAGTAATAAATGGAGTTAGATCTGACTGGATCACTGTTACAAGTGGTGTGGCTCAGGGCTCTGTGGTGTTTGTGATTTATATTAATGACATTGACTCTGGAATGACCAACAAAATTTTGAAGTTTGCAGATGACATTAAGATTTTTGGGGTGACTAACTGTATCAAAGATGCTGCAGACTTACAGGGAGATTTAGATCATTTGATGCATTGGACCAATATGTGGCAGATCATGTTTAACTATCCAAAATATAAGGTGATGCATGTAGGTTTTCACAATTCAAATTATTGTTACGATTTAAATGGGAAAACATTAAATACTGTGGTTGAAGAAAAAGATCTTGTTGTTGTGATTGAAAAATCACTTAAGTCATCTAACCAGTGTACTGTAGCTAGCAATAGGGTTAATAGGATTTTAGGTAGCATCTATAGAAATATTGAATGCAAGACAAGGGATATTATTGTTTCACTGTATAGATTACTTGTAAGGCCTTATTTGGAGTATTGTGTACAGTTTTGGGCTCCCTTCTTCAAGAAGGACATTGAATTGTTGGAGAAAGTTCAGAGAAGAGCCACTAGGAGGATACTTGGGATTGTCCTATGAGGAGAGACTAAAATATCTAAACTTGTTTTCTCTGGAGAGGAGAAGGGTCAAAGGAGATTTGATTGAAGTGTTTAAGATTATTAAGGGTATTGATAATATAGATTCATCAAACTTTTTTGTTTTTAGCAGCGAAAATAATAAGAAAAGGGGTCATAAAATCAAATTTTGGTAGTGTAGGAGTCGTCTGCAGTTTAGACAGTATTACTTTTAAAACAAGGTGGGTGGGTGGCTTTTGGAATGAGCTGCTTTCAAGGGTGGGCGGAGGCAGAAAATTTAACTGAATTCAAGAAAAGACTGAATGAATCACGTGTAGTAACAGATGGTTATAGCAGGAAGGGACATCCTTGATGGGCTAATAAGCTCCTTTTTGTCCCCTTAAAATTTTATGAATTTATTAATTTAATTCTTAATATATGAAATAAAATTCTGAAGACGTGTGTCGCTTCAACGTATAGTAGCTCTAACGTAGTCTAATCAATATGCGCGAGCGCGAAGCCCTAATCAAAATGCGTGGGAGCGTAAAATCGTGCAGTTACAGATAGGAGGTGATTCCAATATGTGTAATACGCCGGTAGCACGTATGCTTTGTGATACATCCGGAAAAGACATGTATATGATAATGAGTAAAGATATAAACAAACCACAAGCAGTCAGAAAAAAAAAGATAGAACGAGTGATAAGACTTTGATATCAAAATTCATAATTAAGTTATGTGTTAGAACTAACTGACACGTATCCATTCACGTGCTGAAAGTTTTGACTTTTTAAGTTTCTTTTTTTTTTACCTTCGTTTGAACTGGTTTGGATGGAAGTTTAAAATACGTGTCTAAACGCGTTTCATTAACTTTTCAAAACTATCCGGGTTTTTTGTTTTAGTTTTACGCACAGTCTGTTGGATATCATTGTAATGTAGATGTCCAGGTGGATATCATTGTAATGTAGATGTCCAGAAAACGTTACTGTCTCTCACCTTTTATCCTGACCCCATCGTCTTCCAAATATTTCAAGAGGTAATCTGATACTCATGCCCGAGTCTACTCTGCCCAGTTCTACTACTTTACCCTTACTGAACATTTAGTTTTACCGTGCCCAGTTCTACTACTTTACCCTTACTGAACATTTAGTTTCACCGTGCCCAGTTCTACTACTTTACCCTTATTGAACATTTAGTTTCACCGTGCCCAGTTCTACTACTTTACCCTTACTGAACATTTAGTTTCACCGTGCCCAGTTCTACTACTTTACCCTTATTGAACATTTAGTTTCACCGTGCCCAGTTCTACTACTTTACCCTTACTGAACATTTAGTTTCACCGTGCCCAGTTCTACTACTTTACCTTTATTGAACATTTAGTTTTACCGTGCCCAGTTCTACTACTCCCCCAGAAATTAACTTTGTTTTTTTTCCGAAAGTTTTGTTAAGATTCGAAGTTCTGTAACATGTATTGAAAAAAAATCCCGAAGCTAAATTAACTTTTCACAATAGAATATTGTACAAGAACTGTCTTAAATGTTAATAATTGCATTCATTAGCTACCACATTAGAGCAACAATGTCCCCCATAGAACTATCTACTGCCACCATAGTACACTTCATAAATTATTAATATAAACTGCATACGGTAGTATATTCGTGTATTTTTTGTTTCTATTTAATAGAACGATTAGTTTTTTATGTGATTAATTTGAACGTAGACGTAGAAGGGCCGAATAGTTTAATGAAGAAGGTGTCTTTACTCTAACAGAAGTCAACCTAATTATTGATGGTAACAGATAAAATTGGTTTTGTAATTTTCACAAAGAAAGACAGAGGAATACGAAAAGTATTTTCTTACTTTGAATTTTTTTTTTAAACTTAGAAGAAATCCATCAAAACGGTTGCTCATATACATTTTCATTCTTTGGTCTACTTGTTCAAAATAATACATTTACAGATGGACAACTAATTAACACCCTTATACACATTAATACCTTATACACATTAAAACCTTATACACATCAAGACCTTATACACATCAAGACCTTATACACATTAACACGTTATACACATTAATACCTTATACACATTAACACCTTATACACATTAATACCTTATACACATTAACACCTTATACACATCAATACCTTATACACATTAACACCTTATACACATTAACACCTTATACACAC
>NW_013675906.1:13320-14170 GCF_000517525.1 Limulus polyphemus
CCAATACCTTATACACATTAACAGCTTATACACATCAAGACCTTATACACATTAACACCTTATACACATCAATACCTTATACACATCAATACCTTATACACATTAATAGCTTATACACATCAAGACCTTATACACATTAACACCTTATACACATTAACACCTTATCTACATACTTCTAGAAAACTTAATGTTTTGGTCATATGGTCATATCGTGACCCCTAAAACCCACAAATATGGTCATATCGTGACTTTTAAAACCCACAGATATGGTCATATCGTGACTCCTAAAACCTACAGATGTGGTCATATCGTGACCTCTAAAACCGACAGATGTGGTCATATCG
Organism: Limulus polyphemus; assembly: GCF_000517525.1. Classification (NCBI taxonomy): domain Eukaryota; kingdom Metazoa; phylum Arthropoda; class Merostomata; order Xiphosura; family Limulidae; genus Limulus; species Limulus polyphemus. The sequence goes on from NW_013675906.1 coordinate 13,665, forward strand.
TGACCCCTAAAACCCACAGATGTGGTCATATAGTGACCCCTAAAACCCACAGATATGGTCATATCGTGACTCCTAAAACCCACAGATATGGTCATATCGTGACTCCTAAAACCCACAGCTATGGTCATATCGTGACCCCCTAAAACCCACAGATATGGTCATATCGTAACTCCTAAAGCCCACAGATATGGTCATATCGTGACCCCTAAAACCCACAGATATGGTAATATCGTGACTCCTAAAACCCACAGATATGGTCATATCGTGACTTCTATAACACACAAATATGGTCATATCGTGACCCCCTAAAACCCACAGATATGGTCATATCGTGACCCCTAAAACCCACAGATATGGTCATATCGTGACCCCTAAAATCTTACCGAGAAACAATGTAAAATAGTTCGGTCATTGTTTACCGAGAAACAATGTAAAATAGTTCGGTCATTTGTCATTGTTTACCGAGAAACAATGTAAAATAGTTCGGTCATTTGTCATTGTTTACC
>NW_013675906.1:14916-16814 GCF_000517525.1 Limulus polyphemus
TTACAGAGAAACAATGTCAAATATTTCGGTCATTGTATACCGAGAAACAATGTAAAATAGTTCGGTCATTGTTTACCGAGAAACAATGTAAAATAGTTCGGTCATTTGTCATTGTTTACCGAGAAACAATGTAAAATAGTTCGGTCATTTGTCATTGTTTACAGAGAAACAATGTCAAATAGTTCGGTCATTGTTTACAGAGAAACAATGTAAAATAGTTCGGTCATTGTTTACCGAGAAACAATGTAAAACAGTTCGGTCATTGTTTACCGAGAAACAATGTAAAATAGTTCGGTCATTGTTTACCGAGAAACAATGTAAAATAGTTCGGTCATTGTTTACCGAGAAACAATGTAAAATAGTTCGGTCATTGTTTACAGAGAAACAATGTAAAACAGTTCGGTCATTGTTTACCGAGAAACAATGTAAAATAGTTCGGTCATTGTTTACCGAGAAACAATGTAAAATAGTTCGGTCATTGTTTACCGAGAAACAATGTAAAATAGTTCGGTCATTGTTTACCGAGAAACAATGAACTCTGATATTGTGGAATGTAATTGATCAATGTTTATTCAACCAATTAAAGTGGAGCTAAATAAACGCAATCAAAAATATTCTCTTTGGTGTATAAAACCAAATGTTTTTATTACATAACCAAAAAACGACATATTTCGAAGGTTTTATTTTGGTTATTTAATAGATTTTGACCTATTTGATTTTATTATTTTGTTTGCCACAGATAATTTGTAATATTAACTATAAAATGCTTATTTATACTTAGTGATCATGGTGTTACTTAATCGTTTACACTATTAATTTATGGAATTTAAAAAATGTACTAGCTCAGCAGAAAACTGACGGAAATTCTGTAGTAAAGTGATTGATCAATATTAGTGCCATCTAGTGTCAGGAAATCACGTTAAGTAAAGTGTATCTCGAAAATAAGTTTTATTTATCATGTGTTGAATGTATGATTGATTGCATTAGTTTATTTGAAATAATTTGCGCTACTTGATTGGTTACCGAGTAATAGTTGCTTGAAAATGATTCGTTGATTTACGTATTATTGAAGAAGTTTTACATTCATTAATTAAAGGAATTTTTCGACTACAATAACAAGCTCATTAACTCGTCATTAATAAGCGAACTTTACAGCCTTTAAAATACCTACAGTTTCTACAAGAATAGCAAACTAAAGTTATTTTTCAGATTTTTGTATTTAGTATTTTCAACCCGAACAGCACCTTAAGCAACACACGGACTAAGCGGCCAGACCATAATAATCACCATACTTAACTTCCAACTGCTGATCAGACAGAGGTCAGCTAGTAAGCAACGCCTGTCATTTACGTTGATACTCTTAACGACATAGTTGGCTGAACTGTCACCGTTATAACGGAAACCGCAGAGTGAAATTAGCAGCGTATCGCGGCTCGAACCTTGGATCCTCAGACTTGACAAACTAAAAATTTAAACATGTATTAGTCTCTTGAGGAAGGCATGAAACAATTCCTATCAATATCGGTCATTACATTGTTGTGTGATATATTATCCACGGATTGTTGAGACTTTTACAATAAAACCAAAATATATCCCTGTTCGGCAATGGTTGCAAGTGCTTCTAGAACACTGTAATATGTCTGTGGACTTACAACGCTAGAATCCGGGTTTCGATACCCGTGGTGGGCAGAGAACATATAGTCCATTGTGTAGCTTTGCGCTTAATTCCAAACATAACCAACAGCCCCCCAGTGGCACAGCAGTATGTCTGCGGACTTACAACGCTAGAATCCGGGTTTCGATACCCGTGGTGGGCAGAGAACATATAGTCCATTGTGTAGCTTTGCGCTTAATTCCAAACATAACCAACAGCCCCCCAGTGGCACAGCAGTATGTCT
>NW_013675906.1:17084-19992 GCF_000517525.1 Limulus polyphemus
TAATCATCAAACTAAAACATTACCATGTTTGGAACAAATAGTTCATTGTGTAGCTTTGCGCTTAATTCCAAACATAACCAACAGCCCCCAGTGGCACAGCGGTATGTTTGTGGACTTACAACGCTAGAATCCGGGTTTCGATACCCGTGGTGGGCAGAAAACAGATAGTCCATTGTGTAGCTTTACGCTTAATTCCAAACATAACCAACAAGTGTTATGATGTGAGACAGATTAAGTAAGTTGTTATTATCATTATTATTTAAGTCATTAATAAATCAAGTTTATAACATATGAACATAATTACGTTAATAAGTAGTTGAGAATCTTTATGTTGTTGACGTAAACATATATTTATTAATTAGTAAGTGTTTTTAATCCATGAAAAATATTTTCAAGTTTCAAAATTATCGTTTTTTTTTAAACTGAAAACAAAACCACACAATAAATATGCACGTGCGCTCACGGCTTGTAATGAACAGCTCCATCTGATGGTGTTAACATAAACAAACATTTATTATTTCACCAATATTTCTTTTATCGTATATGGAGTATGAAATAACGCGCTTTTAATTTGCAAGTTAATCATATCGTGTTTAAAAAATGGAGAATTTTTAGCACTCGTTAGAAGAATGGTACAACTTTTCCTGGTTTGATTAGGCTTAGTGGCCAGGTGGCTAGGACGCTCGACTCGCAATTTGAGGGTCGCGGGTTCGAATCTCCGTCACACCAAACATGCTCGCCCTTTCAGCCGTGGGGGCGTTATAATGTGGTGGTCAATCCCACTATTCGTTGGTAAAAGAGTAGCCCAAGAGTTGGCGGCGGGTGGTGATGACTAGCTGCCTTCCCTCTAGTCTTACACTGCTAAATTAGGGACGGCTAGCGCAGATAGCCCTCGTGTAGCTTTGCGCGAAATTCAAAAAGAAAGAAAAGAAAGATTAGTCTTAGTGAACAGGTCAAACTTTGATTCAATCAGATGTTCATTATTATTATCATTATGGAGAGGAACATATGAGAGAGAAGACTTTAACTTTTAATGTATTTTCTTTCTCTTCAATGTCATATATCAAAATTAAACATTTTATGGTAGTTATTTAGCTGTACATGTTAGGGTTAGAATATTACGGGTATCGTATCGTGAAGCCGTGATATGATATGAAATTTGGCAAACTTTCAGTAAACATTATAAGGCTTTTGTATGAAATAAAACAGAATTCCTAATTAAGAATTTTTTATTAAAAGTCAACGTAGTCACTGTAAAGTGTGAAGTATTTAAATAAGACAATATAGATAATAAATTACAGACAAGACTGTCAAACTTTGTAACAAACCGTTCGTAAAAGTTCTGTATCTAGATACGTATCGTATCGACCACTCTGATGAAACACACATCCCATTCGTGGCACATTTAAATTCGTTTGTTTGTTTCAACATTTCTCGCAAGACTATACAAGGCCTATCTAAGGAAAGCAACAACCACAAAGTGCGGAACACGTTTTTAGAGGCAATGGGTTACGAACCATGATTCACAGTACGGGCAAGCTAAAAAAAACTCGGCCACGCCACTTTTAAAATTTCTTGCTCAAAAGTGACATATTGGATTGTATGAATCAAATATATATATATTGCGAAATGGTCCTTCGAGGATACAGGAAAATACAGTTGTAATTATAAGACACCCCTGGTGTTGATTTTGTTTTTAAATAATATCTTGTAAACACTAGTTTTGTCTTTAAGTTATTCTCCTTCTTAAATAAAATGTTTTTTTTTTCCGAACTGTTTCTTAGCGTATAATAGCGACACAACACAGTTTTTATCATGCACGAAATCGTATAGCACAATTAAGGATAGTAAATGTGACTCATTTAATCGATCAGGAAGACTTGTTGTCATAGCAACTGTTCACGTGGAAAGGATTAAGTCCCGAGATCCAGAAAACCTGACGTTGTATAGTCGCTTGTAGAAGCTCTTGGGAAATTACTTCTGAAACGACCGTATAAAAAGTACTTCGTGTTTTAACCTAATTTCCGTCAGAGATGATTTTAATTTCCCGGGTAAAAATTAAATTTTGAATTGTACTCAAGCTTGTTTGTTTCGTATATTCATAGTTATGGAGAAAATTCTCTTAATTTTTTTAACGTTAGCGTGAAAAACTTGAGGTATCATAAAAAAAGCTAAATTAATATCCGCACTAGTTTTTATTTCACGTCATAGAAATGTTCAATAAATTAATTGATAATAACAAAAATAACCTAGAATTCTAATTTCGTAAAAAAATATATATTATAGACAGTACATCTGTGAGTCAGAAACAACATTAATATCTTTTTTTTTTTTGATTGAAGACTTACACATAAATGTTTTAATTAGATATTTTGAGTAACTTCTTTTCCTTTTTTTTTCCACTCAATTAATTTTTGTTGTGGCAAAGAAAATATAGAGCTCACATGATTCCATTTCAATTGGAAGTGTCAGTTTGTAGACAGTCAAGATGATGGTAAACTCGGAAATTTATATTTTTAATCGCGCATGCGTATACTGTTTTAACATTCTATTCAGAAGTTTGGGTAGGATCACTCACAAAACATGGTAATGTTTTAGTTTGATGATTACCTGGTAATGTTCACCAAACATGGTAATGTTTTAGTTTGATGATTACCTGGTAATGTTCACCAAACATGGTAATGTTTTAGTTTGATGACTAGATGGTAATGTTCACTCTGCCCACCACGGGTATCGAAACCCGGTTTCTAGCGTTGTAAGTCCGCAGACATACCGTTGTGCCACTGGGGGGGGGGGTCACTTCTACATGTATTGTAACATCAAGCGGTCGTTGCGTTGCAGTCAGTGTGCTGATCCGTCATGTGGGGATCGTTTCACTTCTACATGTATTGTAACGTTAAGCGGTCGT
>NW_013675906.1:20901-21997 GCF_000517525.1 Limulus polyphemus
CTGGTAATGTTCACCAAACATGGTAATGTTTTAGTTTGATGACTAGGTGGTAATGTTCACCAAACATGGTAATGTTTTAGTTTGATGACTAGGTGGTAATGTTCACCAAACATGGTAATATTTTAGTCTGAAGCTTACACTCCAGCTATACTACTACTGTTTTTGGATTACCACAAACCATTCGTTGGTTTGATGCTACCCAAAGTGGCTTAAACATGAAACGAAATAAAAAAAGCTAAGCCATAGCGTGGTTTAATGTAGGTAAGTACACAAAGCTAAGCAAGTTTTCTCTCCAATAAACCCGAGGACCGGTAACCAGTAATTTATTACTAGACATCACACCATTGGGAAATAGGGATGATCAAAACTAAGTGAAAAGAAACTGCGCATTTGACATTTTAGGATCTGCTTACACGAGGAAACATCCTTCATAATTAGTGAAAGACGCTACTATGGTGACACGCATCTCGGTAGTTGCTATGGTGATACTTGTCTCATTACCTTGGAGATTGACTTCCGAGAAGTTGATGAGAGATTGATAATTCGTCACGGTCGTGTTACTTATCCTCCTGACTAAAACCATTAGATGTGACGGAAGTGGGTGCACGTGACACGTGACATCGAGTTGATTTTGTTCTTTCTCAATAACTTCAATATTCATGAAAACACAGGTGAAGATTTAATTGGAAATTCAATGTTCATGCTCTGTTATTTTCGGTTAAGATAAAGGCGTCCTCGTGCGTCAAATTTTCCGTTTATGTACGTGCTTATCTGTCCACCTTTTTTTTTCTGTTATTGCACTGTAGTTGATCAATAATAGCCATCCGTTCACCAAGTATAAAAATTAAAGTTTTTTAAAACAAAATGATTAAAACACATTTTGATATATCAGATTCTCCTAAACTTAATGACGACAGATGCAGCTTGTTATCTTGTACACTTGAACAGGTGTATAACGATAGGTATAGCTTTTCATACTATACATCTGGCCCGGCATGGCCAGGTGGTTAGGGCGCTCGACTCGCAATCTGAGGGTCGCGGGTTCGAATCCCCGTCACACCGAACATGCTCGTCCTTTCAAAGAGGGAAGGCTGTC
>NW_013675907.1:0-17632 GCF_000517525.1 Limulus polyphemus
TTTCTATCGTACGTACTATCTCAATCTATCCATTATATCAACGAGACAACTATTATAGTATAAGGTATTACGTATGTGAGTTTCTATCGTACGTACTATCTCAATCTATCCATTATATCAACGAGACAACTATTATAGTATAAGGTATTACGTATGTGAGTTTCTATCGTACGTACTATCTCAATCTATCCATTATATCAACGAGACAACTATTATAGTATAAGGGACAACTATGTGAGTTTCTATCGTACATACTATCTCAATCTATCCATTATATCAACGAGACAACTATTATAGTGTATGGTATTACGTATGTGAGTTTCTATCGTACATACTATCTCAATCTATCCATTATATCAACGAGACAACTATTATAGTGTATGGTATTACGTATGTGAGTTTCTATCGTACATACCATCCGAATATATCCATTATTTGAATGAGTCAAATATTATAGACAATAATTTATCTTAAATACCTTTACAATTATCCGCCACTTTATGTATAAAGCACTTAATTAATTCATTACTTCTATAGTTTTTGTTTCTATATTTAACTAGCATGATATACTTTTTACATTTTTGACGTTTTATATGTGAAACACTTACTAATATCGCTAATATCACTCACGGCTTAAATAAGTGTAGTACTTAACTCACGTCGTGGTCTGTTCAAACATTCCTGTTTCTAAAATATAATACTTGTAACATATTCCGTGCGAATATCCAATACTTAAACGATTATACTTGCAAATTAAGTACAGGAATCATTCTGATTAATCAACAGCCCTCTTTCAACTACTAACGAGTCTGAGTAAAGATTTTTATCCTTAACAAGTAACGTTGCATATGCTAAACTTTAAAAACAAGTGACTAGCTTGCTATGGTTGAAACGATTGTTTGTTTGTTTGTTTTTGAATTTCTCGCAAAGCTACACGAGGGCTATCTGCGCTACCCGTCCCTAATTTAGCAGTGTAAGACTAGAGGGAAGGCAGCTAGTCATCACCACCCACCGCCAACTCTTGGGCTACTCTTTTACCAACGAATAGTGGGATTGACCGTCACATTATAACGTCCCCACGGCTGAAAGGGCGAGCATGTTTGGTGGTATGCGGATTCGAACCCGCGACCCTCGGTTGAAACGATTTGTTTGGTTTGATGTTAAGCACAAAGCTACACAATGGACTGTCTGTGCTCTGCCCACCACGGGTATCGAAACCAGATTTCTAGCCATACCGCTGTGTCATTGGAGGCAGTTGAAACATAGCCTTATAATATCAGTTAGATAATATATGTTCCTAATTGTAAAAAAAATTCAAATCACAAAATATCTACATCTACAAGAATATAAAATATTTACTTACTCAACTGTAGATAAACTGATACGAACCTTAGCTTTAGGAAGTCCAGAAGGAACCCATGAATATACCTTTTCGACATCGGTAACTTGTGATTGAGTAGTTTGAACACCTAATCGTTGATGGACATCAACCGATTCCTCGTGAACAATATCATGGGCATCTCGTGGACACTTGCAGTTGCTGCATATATTCCTGTAGAGATAGGAAGTAAACTGATAAAATTTAGAGCTGTTACAGGTACTTGTGGGGAAAGAAAAGGGAAAGATATCTGAGAATAGACAGAGTATACACTGTAGTTGTTAGAATTTAACAGATTTCAGAGAGAGAGTGTGTTTACAAACCACTTTAATGCAGTATTAGAAAAAACTCAGTTTCATAACACGAGAATTTGGAATATAGATATATTCTCATCAAGATCAAATGTTTATTGATATATATATATATATATATTGCGATTTCAAAGTAATTGCTGCATGAAATAATGTGTTATATGTATCCCTCAATCACACGAACTAATTTTAAAATACTACTTCTGTATGCATAAGCACACATTTCCTAGGTTTTAACTTTGTCATTTGTATCCACTGTAAAACTGTGGACAGGTATGTAATAGCAGATTCCATTGTTTGGCCAAATACTAAGTTACCATCCATATATAACAAGTCTCTCTCACATTGCAGACCTTCAAATGTTGACTCCATAAACTTATTAACGATAGTCAGTGTGACGCTGTCCAAAGGCCATGAATTGAATTAAAACAATCCAATTGGAGTACTGACAGCAGTTTCAGCTCTGTTATTATATGCAGCTCAATTTGCCAGTATACAGAGGCCAGGTCTAAAGTGTTCAGTCATTGGGCACCTTTCACTAACTCCATACATTCATTCTGTGACAGAGGAAAGGCACCAATGCTTGTCATAGCAATCACACAGCGAAATAAACACAGAATCAATGACTACTATCCTCCTTCACAATTATGACTAGAAATGATCATGTATTCTCAAAGAGTTGTATGGTACTGTCTTTCAACATCAGAACTCTCATCCCTATATATTTTCCTAGTTCTTCATAGAAGCTGTCAAGGTTGGTTTTTAAAAGGATTTACAAGCCCTTTACTTATGGGAAGGTTGTATCCATTCAATCAGCTGTTAGGTCAAACAAATATATTAGCAAACAGATTATCGAGACTCTTTCACTAGATTTCTTCTACAATCTTCAATTAACAATCTCAATGGCTACATATGAATTTTTGGACACAGTGCCAGGGAAGCAATTATTTCATCACAACTAGAATTGACCACCTCAATGCTAGTACTAATTTGTTATAGTTGCAAAGCAGAATGGACATCACCCTGATTGATGTATTACAACCCATGCTACAGCTGTCTGTCTGCCAGACAGGAGATAGTGGGCCTCATATGTTGATTTGAGAAACACATTATATGGCACTCATGCAGGTGATCATGTTCACATTAAACCACAGTATACTGACTTGTGTATTTGTGGATACTACAATTCCATCAGGCAGATACGTATAAAATGGTTCACTGCTTCTTACTACTTTCAAATCGTCATTGCTCAAACTTCTCATCTAAACTTAATTCACCTATTGCATAGGTGATATTGGCTTAAAGCTTTCTCAGTATGTCCATCTCAAGTATGCCAATCACATATCCTATTTCCGCAACCAAAATCTATTCCCTATGGTTTACAGAGTCCAGTTGAAATCAGGGACAATAACTGTCCTTTCGCATCCAGTCTGCACTATGTATCTGAATGTACTGCACGTCTATGTGTATCTTGAAGCTGCTGTGTCACCAATAACTCCATAGCTCTATAAATGTATATAAGTATGTGCCAAGAAAGACATTCTGCCTGGACAGAGCTGTGCTGACCACATCCCCTGTCATAAATGGAATGTTGTACAACCCCCACGAGTTGGTAACCAAACCAGATTCCGACTCCATTAATTTCCAAAAGTTTCAATCATGGCAGCAACTACTTTCTGCAGACCCTACTACACTTCTTGTTCAGTTGGTCATGACAAAGTTATCTATCCATATTGATGACAGGCAAGATGTTAGCATATTTTGTTGGTGTTCCCTTACAGCATATAACCATATAAATGATTGGGTCCCCAACCAAAGCAATGTTACAGAGGAAGCACTGACTGTCAATGGATGGATAGCCCTACCTTGTGGCTGGATACGAGTTGTTTGCAATCCATCATCTTGCAGTGCTACTTGCGGGTCCATTCTTTACAGAGCCTCAGTTTTATTGTGCACCACATTGGTTTGGGTAACTCAGTTTGTGAAGATTCATACTCCTTCAATGCAACTTTGAACATGGAAAGACAAATCTGTTTGGTATCAGATCTTTCACAGATACACAACAGTTTATCTCAGACATTGCTGTCTTGTATAAAGAAGATGCTTTCAACATTTCAGATTCCTAGAGTTCTACCCTCGGACGAGTGGTGAGAGACATACCACATCTGTTCAGGACTTCATGCTGAGACACAACCATCCTATGGTCTGCAGTTGCGTTATTAATCTACATCTCCTCTTAGAGTGGGACTCGTCAGTCCCACCCTTCTTTTCTCAAAAAAGGAAGGTACTTATCGAATCGCCAATTGGCAATACAGATCTCAGAGTAGCCTTTGTCTTCCCATGGTGCCTATTTCCTCGTTCATACAAGAGCCAGATAATCTTCCTCCAGTTTATAAAGAATAGGCACATACCAGGTTGCTCGAGAGGTATCAGGCTATTGAGGTGGAAAATGTCCACTCACAATGCCTCCATTCTCTCTTTTGGGGCTATTGTGTAACTTTTCGCTTTTTTTGGAGTGGTTCTCCCATGGCTCATATTTGGTGAGATATTTCTAGCTCATCTGGTGATGGTTGTTCTAGAATGCATGGGAAGATTTCTCCAACTAATAGCCCCTCAATTCTGACTCAGAAATCCACAAGCAGTCCGCACCTTCCTCCTTGTCATACTTGCATTCATCAGGGTCACCTTACAGTACAGTGGTGTGCCATCCTGCACAAAAAATATCCCTTGACTCCAACAGATCAAGGATCTGTTTTACCTGTTGACAGATTCCATCCATCCCAGATGTCCTGCAGCTCTCCTTTGGCCCAACTATTGCCATCCTCTTTCAGTGCAGGTCTCTATTTCATAGTGATAGAGCTCACCCATCAATGATGTATTTGTGTCACTCCCAAGGGAAGCATTGGCCAGGTAGGACTCTGGTTCACTGGCTGGTGTCAGCTGAGGGGTTCTAAAGAGGCCACCCCACTAGGTTTCAGAATCCCTAACACACCTACTCTTTCTCCACAATCTTCCATCCCACACGATCCACTATCAAAACTTAGTCTTAAGGGAGGAGCAATGTAAGTCCTTCTGGTTACCCCAGATGACCTTTTTCCTTAATACCCTGCAAGCGTAGTTGAAGGGAGACAGCTGCTATGGGACTTATCAACATTTACAATGGTCCTAGCCACAGGAAATTAATTTTCCCATGTCCATCCACCCTATCTAATGGCCTAGTCATCTGGACTAGCATCTCGTCAACCACCACGTCATACACCTGCCCTGGTGCATAAATAGGCATTTATGTGATGTGGTTGTGTATTTACTTTAAATTATAACACACTCATAGTTTTTCCACCTATCCCAATATTATTTCTTTCACACTCAAAACGATAAAATACATTCTTCTTTACTGCGTGATATCTAGGATAACTTGCAGAACAGAGAGGTTAGGTCCTCTACTATTTTCGTTTGAGTTGCAACAAATAGGTTACAAGAAAAGAAACAAAACACAGCTTTGTGCAAATAACAAATATTTAATACTGAGTCTGCAAGTCAGGAGATCATGTATGATTGTTTGTTTCCTAATATATTTTGATACTCGTTTTTACATTCTGAACAGAGATTCGAGCTCCTTATGATATGTGGAATCCGATTTACCCAATAACATGACCCAATTCTCACTATTGGCTAGACTATAAGGTTACTGATTTATTGATTCTTCTTCATCGGGATTTGGTCCACGTTTTAGACTAGAGAGGGTTAAGTTCAGCATTGGCCTCTTCCTTCCTCTCAAAAATTATTTTGTTTGCACTGTTACTGAATCCTGGGTAATAACCCTTGTTACGTTGTTGCATTACTCACAGTATATTAAATGTTCTCCATTGTTTACAGTTTTAATTAACATACCATTTTCGTGCCATGTCCAGTTCATGGGGTAATATTAATTTGTATAATTTCACTGGCTTCTCTTATGCATGATCACACTATTAGTCCGTGTTCACAGTAGGGTTCCGCTTAGTAGTCATATATACACACACATGGTCATATTTTTACTCACAAAACCCATTTAAGATAGAGCTACGTTTGTGTCTAGGATTCAGTTAACCTAACAATGTTTGGCCCATAACTTCCTTATTTATGATGTTTACAGGAAGGAGGTACTTAGGGCTTGGTTCAACATGTATTATGTAACTCTCTAGTTTGCTCATCAGTTCATTTTTATTAATATTTTTTCTTACAATATTGAAGCGAGTTATCCAGAAATCTGCTTGATAGTTTGGCATGTTTTATTAGCTGTGTAGAAATACTGAGTTTGTTGATCGTGGGACTCTAAATGCTTTCGTTAATATTTAGTTTTGTATTGACTGTAGTTTGATGATGTGTGTTTTTTTATACATTTATCCATGTTATACAGATAGATTCTATAACTGGTGTTATATATGTTCTGTAATGTTTTAATATGTTTTCTGGTGAAGCTCCTTGGTTGTTGCCAGTCAGACTCCTAAGGTAACTCGCTTTTCCAAATTCTGTTTTTTTTATGCTCTTAATATGTGGTATCCAGTTTAATTATGAGTCATATATAATGCCTAATAATTTTTTTGATGTTACTACCAGATATAACTGTGGTATTATTTTGCTTGTTTTGTACGATTTTGTAAATAATATGACTTGTGTTTCGTGCACAATAATTTTAATTCTCCACTTACTGTAGTACAATTTCGTTTAGTAATGGTTGTATATTACTGTTGTTGGGTTTGAGGCACTGATTCAGATTGCAACATCATCTGTGAACTGTTAGCAAAAAGCGTGGATTGGATGTTTGAGCGGCATTTCGCTAACATACATGATAAGCATGGTAGGGCAAAGTATTACTCCTTGAGGGACTCCCACTCCGGACTGCAGCACTCTGAGTAGGTGTCCTCAACATTTACTCTGATGCTCCTATTTTCCAGGAAGTTAGAAACCCAGCGAATAATGTCTATGGGGAGTCTCAATTTGGACAGTTTGTATCTGAGTGTATTGTGCCATATTTTATCGAATGGTTTTTCAACATCTAGGGACCATGCGACTGTACATTCTTCTTATTAAAGCCGTGTATCTTGCTTTTCGGGAGTAGTGATTTAGTTTCAACGTGATTTATGAGTGTATTATTTATAATTTTTTCAAGTAGTTTTCCTAGATTGTTTGTTAGACTTATGGGTTTGTAGTTTTCGGAGTTATTTGCTGATTTTCATTCCTTCTGGAACATAAGAACATCGACCTGTTACCAAGCGGTTGGTATGTATCCTGCATTTAGGGATAAGTTGTATAAAGATGTGAGATGTTCTAATAATCTCAGAGGACATTTCTTGAGTAATAAGTTTTGAATTTTTTCTTGTCCTGGTGCTGCTACTATCATGGGTTTGATAAGTTGTTTTGTTGTGTATAGTTATGTTCCGCTTCTGTTGTTATGTTATTGTGTTGAATGTCCTTAGTGAAGTGTGGTGTATATATATATATACTACGATTGGTTGTGTTATAATTATTTACTATGTTCATGAAGTGGTTGTCCATGTTTGAGTCGTCTGGTGTTTTGAAGTTGTTCTTTAAAGGCGTGTGTTTTCTGTTTATTCGTGTATGCTAGTTTATTATTATGTTTAACTGTAGGGTAGATGGTGATAGTTTAGTTTATTATTATGTTTAAGTTTAGGGTAGGTGGTTATAGTTGTTTAGTTTATTATTATGTTTAACTGTAGGGTAGATGGTGATAGTTGTTTAGTTTATTATTATGTTTAACTGTAGGGTAGATGGTGATAGTTGTTTAGTTTATTATTATGTTTAAGTTTAGGGTAGGTGGTGATAGTTGTTTAGTTTATTATTATGTTTAACTGTAGGGTAGGTGGTGATAGTTGTTTAGTTTATTATTATGTTTAACTGTAGGGTAGATGGTGATAGTTGTTCAGTTTATTATTATGTTTATGTGTAGGGTAGATGGTGATAGTTGTTTAGTTTATTATTATGTTTATGTGTAGGGTAGATGGTGATAGTTGTTTAGTTTATTATTATGTTTAAGTGTAGGGTAGATGGTGATAGTTGTTGAGTTTATTATTATGTTTAACTGTAGGGTAGATGGTGATAGTTGTTTAGTTTATTATTATGTTTAAGTGTAGGGTAGATGGTGATAGTTGTTTAGTTTGACTTTGTAGCTTATTTTTATATGGTACCAGAAACCTTTGGGATGTATTTTTGAGTTTATTTGTGTACAGAAGATGTCTCATTTTTGTCATTTTAATAATTTAATGTCGTTTCTAATTTTGTTTCTGAGCGTAATTATTTGTGTTGTTGTTTGTGGCCAACCGGTTGTCATATATTCTCTCCTTAATCTTTTGGTATACATCTGTCTGTTATTTTTATGAGGCTCTCTGAGATTACTGAACAGTACCTGTTTATATCTAGACTGCTAGTAGCTGTTGTGATGAGTTCATGTTGGAGAAGCTTTGTAAATATATCTTTATATTTTATTCCAATTTGCTTTTTCATATTTAAATTTTCTGTGTGTTTGTTTGATTTTGGTGTGGTGAAAGATCGAATACACTCCATATCGGTAAATGGTCGCTGTCTGAATCTTCTCCTACGTTGAATTTTAGAAAGTTGTTTATTAATGTTGGTGAACACACATACACAGGTCTAGTATATCACTGGTATGTGTTGGTGTTGTATGGTTTAGTAGATGAATCTTCCAGAAATGATAATAGATGTCTTCCATTAGCATTTGTGGTTCTGCAACCGAAAATTGTGTTTTTGCTATTAGGGTCGCTCATAATAATATATTTATTGTTGTAGGAGATGGTGTTCTTCAGTAGTGTAGTTTCTGGTTTGTTTTGTAGTGAATAGTATATACCTGCTATTGTGACTGTCTGGTTATTGCTTTGAAGTACATCTATTATAACATTCTCATTTCTTGAAGGTAAGGTTATTGAGCTTATTGTTTTTTATGCTCCGTTCTGGAGATTCCTTGTTTGGTTTGTCTATTCTTTCTACTTGATATCCTGTCATTTCGAATGAATGATAATTATAGAGAATTGTTTCCATGATAAATATGATATCTGCCGATGTGTTTGTGGCAACGTGTTCGATGTCATGCTGCTTAGAAACATGGTCGTCTTGGATATTTATGTGTAATACAGTAAGAGTATTCATTGTGGTATGATGCTAGTTTGAATTTTGTGTATTACATGTGGTATTAAATGTTGTAAGTAATTATTCATTAGATCGATAACTAATGTTATAATGTCCGTGTTGTTATTCAGTTTGCTATATTCTTGAAGGAAGTCGGGGATTATGTTTGTAATTGCTGTTGTTATTTTTTTGTTACCTTCATTGTTCGTGTTTGTACTTTATCTGCTGGGTTTGTTTGTTGACTGCTGGTGTTCTTCTCTGGTTTGTGGTTGTGTTTGTTCGTTTTGTGTTACCTCCGAGTGTGTTCTACTTTGTGATGTATTTGGGTTGGTTTTCTATGTTGGTAGTAGTAGAGTCTTTTGTTGGGTAGTGTGATTTGTTTTTGGTTTTTGTTCTCATAGTGTGTTTTAACACATAACTTTTGATTTGTTGACGGTATAGACTTAGCAATTGACATAAATATACATTATTAGTGTATCTATAGTGTGTACTAAGGTAAAGTTCATAATGGGTTTGTTTTTTATTAAATGATCATTAACGAGTCACTGTAGCATATGTCCTAATTAGAGCATACTCATTAGTGTCGTAATTTGATCTTGAATTAATTTTCAGAGTTTTCCTTAGTCCAAACTAATTTTTCACATCCCATCAAAGTATGGAACCATCTCCAGGAGCATTCAGTCGTGCTTGTAGAAGTTATCGGAAACATTAGATATTTTTTGTATTTCTTTATTTTTATAATATGCAAATTAGCCACATATGCCAGAATATGACTTTGTACCTATTTCAATATATTTTCATACAAAAAGCAGAGTATTGAGAAAACACTATGTAAAGGGTTTATGCTACCTTAAGTAATCAAGAAACATGTCCACTTGTTCTTCATCTTCAAATAGAGTAAAGATGTCATCCACATATCTTTTTATACACTAATGGTATAAATTCTTTAGAACATTCTTGCAACCAAATATTTTTCATGATAAACACATTTGCTAGTATAGAGACCAAACTGAACCCCATATTAGCTCTATCTATTTCATTATACACATTTCCAATAAACAAAGAATCTGATTCTTTTACCGCTGTTTCACACACTTTACGAAATACTTCTTTGATTATACCCTCAAAACTACTTTAATTATTATAAATCAAGTCTCATTCAATGGTATATTGGCTAGTTTGTTTGCTGTTAAGCACAAAGTTGAACAATGGGCTCGATGTGCTGTGCCAGCCAAAGGGAATCGAAACCCGGTTTTTAGCTTTATAAGTCCGTAGGCTTACAGCTGAGTAATTAGTGATTCTGCATCAAAATTAGCAATTACTACATTATGATTGAAATTTAACTATTGACTGTTATTAACAAACTAAAAGCTGTCTTCCAAACTATATTCTTTATCAATAAGTTTCTTTAAACCTTTGCTCAAAAATGTTACTATGTTAGTTATAACATCGACAAGTCTCTCACTGGACAATTTAATTTCTGTATTTTTAGTAAACCATAAATAATATCAGCATGTGAACCAGTTGACTTTTCTGGATAGCCACCCAGTGGCTCAGCGTTAGGTTATAAGGCTTACGATGCAAAAATCGAGTTTCAGTACCTATAGTGGCAGAACAGATAGCACATTAACAAAAACCAAACCAAATTTTTGTATAATTTTTTAAGTTATACTATTCTATTTTTCTTAACTTTAATAAATATCTACTTTATTTCTATTCACTTAGTTGGATCTTTTTCTAGAACGCAATATTTAGAAATATCATTGTACGTACATTATCAAATATTTATGTGCTAGTGAATTAAACACGCAGTAATTAAGGCCTTTTAACAGAAGTTCAAACCGAAGTAGATAATCATGAAATTTTTATTACATGTTTATTTCCAAAAAAACAAATCTGTAATATGTGTCACCCATGAAAGATATGGTAAAGACTTACTGAATAGATTTCGAAAATGTGAAAAAACCTTAAGTTAAAACAAATGTGGGATAAGTTTAAACTTTTTGAATAAGTACAAAGCATAAGAATTAAATACCAAAGTTCTTAAATTTTAAGACTGTTACCTTTAAATTAATGGAGTTGAAGCAATATAAACAAATCCAAAAAGATTTTTAAAAACCGAAATTAAATATAACGAAAAAATGTGTTACAAAATTAGAAAACTATTAGATGAAAAAAAAACAATTGCTGTAGGTTTTTCTTTATGATTAATGAAATTATATGAGATAACCAAAAGTTGTGGACAATAAGAATAACACAAAATAAGAAATTCATTTTCAGGAAATCCCCATGATTCAATCATATATATCTATCAAACCATACTATAAATGATATAGAAAAGAAAGTATTTTCTCGGGAATTAAAATTTGCTCTTTCCCCTAAAAAAATAAAGTTTCATGATTATCTACTTGGGTTTGAGCTTCATTTAAAATACCTTAAGAATTGTGTGGTTAGTAAAACTATGCAGAAAAGAAATGAATGTTATTTAAGCAAGAGGGCATGTATAATGTATCAAAAAAGACTTCATATAACACTACCATTTACTGGTAAACATGCCTTGAAAACATATATATAAATTATTGTGTAGTGTTTATCCGCTGGGAAAACTTTTTGTCAACCCATCGTCAGAGTAAGGAACTATTTTGTGTTTAAAAACTGAATAGATAACAAAATTCATCTGATGTTATCTTCATGAACAAATGCTTTGAGTGTTATAGTATATATATATATATATATATAGGGTCTACTACAAGAAGATTAACGGATAGAATCTAGGAGCACAGTTTAATATATATATGCTGAAGTTTTCAACATCCGCAAACACATGTTAGATTGTAATAATTATCAAGCAGCTAAAATGATTGGAAATAACAAAGTTTATCTATTTATAGAGACTATGGTCAGTAAAAAAAACTTGAATCTGGAACGGAATAGACAGGCAAGTACTGGTGAATATCTTTTGAAAGTATACTGAAAATAAAACTTCACAATAATATTTTATTTTTATCTTATCAGGAAAGACTTCGCAACAACGATATACGGCTTTTTAACCAGAAGTTGTCATTATATCTGGATATTCACTTACAATAACTGCATATGATTACTATATCCCTTCACCAAAACTGTTTCCTGGTTTATGTACAAATCTGTTTCATTTAAAATTCTGTATTTTTACTATAGTTGAGCGATTTTTATTTTGTTTTACATTCAAACCTTATTGCTAATAGTGAATTTTATATTTAAAGCATTTTAACAATTCCTTGCGCTGCTATCATATAAAATATATGTTTATTTAAACCATAAAGATATTAAGAAAATGGAAGCTCGTGGATTATTTGATGAAGGCATAGTTAAGTAACTATATCAACAATGTAATATTTAAACCGTTTTCTAAAATTGTCGCTACTTAATGTGTGAATTCATATATGGTCCCTGAACTAGTTGTCAAGACAAGTTTCCCAAAGTATCCATATCAACTTTTAAAATGACCTGCCCCTATTTCCTACTAGTCTAGTTAACATGAATGCGTGGCTAAAGTGTCAACCAGGCGGCGACCTTTTTGGTTAATTACTGCTGTACGACGAGTTTCAGAATTACCTCTCTGGGTTTAAGACCTAAATCCTGGTGTTTTTAGCATATTAATGGACTGGAGGTATTATATTTAAAATACTGTTTTTCCATTTATCACCCAAACCAACTGTTACTTTTGTGGACTTAATGTATCATACTGTTTATCAATATATTTGTATCTGATCGTGCGCCATACCTTATTACAATAAATCTAGGTCATATTTTTATTCATCCTAGATTCTACTTTCCTGAAATTTACTATGAATAATAGACTTTCCTTAGTACTACTCTATAGTAAGAACAAAGTATTACACATGAGAGCTTTATCAAATATCTTATGTAGTCTATTTTAGAGTTCTTATTTTGAATAATCTTTCGTATATCTACATTTTACTTCATTTGTTTAAAATATCTCTACCTTGGTGTGCTTTACATTCAAATTTTAAATGATATCACCTATTTCACTCTTTATCTTCCATAGTTTGCCTTAGTACTCACATAAACTCACCCCTTCCACTGTTTCCTCTAGTACCTACATTAACCCGTGCCTTCCAATGTCTGCTCTAGTACCTATTTCACTCTTTATCTTCCATAGTTTGCCTTAGTACTCACATAAACTCACCCCTTCCACTGTTTCCTCTAGTACCTACATTAACTCTCGCCTTCCACTGTTTACTCTAGTATCTTTATTAACTCGTGCCTTACATTATTTAGTCTTGTACCTACATTAACCCTTGCCTTCCAATGTCTGCTCTAGTACCTACGTTAACTCGTGCCTTCCACTGTTTGATCTAGTATCTACATTAACCCGTGCCTTCCAATGTCTGCTCTAGTACCTACGTTATCTCGTGCCTTTCACTGTTTGATCTAGTATCTACATTAACTCTTGTCTTCCGCATTAACTCGTGCCTTACATTGTTTGCTCTAATACATACGTTAACTCGTGCCTTCCAATGTCTGCTCTAGTACCTACGTTATCTCGTGCCTTCCACTGTTTGATCTAGTAGCTACATTAACTCGTGCCTTCCAATGTCTGCTCTAGTACCTACGTTAGTTCGTGCCTTCCACTGTTTGATCTAGTATCTACATTAACTCGTGCCTTCCACTATTTGCTCTAATACATACGTTAACTCGTGCCTTCCAATGTCTGCTCTAGTACCTACGTTAACTCGTGCCTTCCACTGTTTGATCTAGTATCTACATTAACTCGTGCCTTCCAATGTCTGCTCTAATACATACGTTAACTCGTGCCTTCCAATGTCTGCTCTAATACATACGTTAACTCGTGCCTTCCAATGTCTGCTCTAGTACTTACGTTAACTCGTGCCTTCCACTATTTGCTCTAATACATACGTTAACTCGTGCCTTCCAATGTCTGCTCTAGTACCTACGTTAACTCGTGCCTTCCACTGTTTGATCTAGTATCTACATTAACTCGTGCCTTCCACTATTTGCTCTAATACATACGTTAACTCGTGCCTTTCAATGTGTACTCTAGTCTTTACTTTAACTCGTGCCTTCCAATGTCTGTTCTAATACATACGTTAACTCGTGCCTTCCACTATTTGCTCTAATACATACGTTAACTCGTGCCTTTCAATGTGTACTCTAGTCTTTACTTTAACTCTTGCTTTCGATTGTTTGCTCTATTACCTTTCTTACCCCAAAAATTTATCTTCCGACTTTGATCTATAGATTTCGTTCTTTAGAAACATATGATATTTCGTTTACCTGAAGTATCTTACTTTTTTACTGAATATCCTTATTTCATCTCCTTTAATAGAAACACATCACATTTTATTTACATGATATATCAATAAATATTGCCTTATATTCTGCATTTTCATTTTGTTTATTTGGAATAACTTATTTCGCTCATTTTATATCAGCAACAACTCATTATATATTTCATTACACTGTTTACATTTTTTTTATCCTACGTTACAATTCAGCTTGCTTGTTTACACTTTCCTGTCAACTGCGATGCATGGAAGTGAACATCGAAAACGCGTTACGTCGAATGTAACATTTAGATAGGTATTTACTTACCGACATTTCTAGTTTTTACACTTCAGTCCCATGTATAACTGCCATTTACCCGATATTTGTACGGATTTCAAGTTATAAAGTCATCCCTGTTATAATGTTAAAAATAAATGTATATGTGTATGTATGTATACGTATAAAATAACTTACAATTTGCTTTTCTTCTTCTTTCGTTTAATCAAGGATGTCATCATCTCCTCACGCTCTGAATTTATAAGTAACAAACTTCTCTCACAACTTCACATGAGCCTTTTCGAGCATTGGTTCACGTTATGCGCGCGTCCTAGTCTCTTTCGTGTAGACTTCAAAGCTGCTGTGGATGAAAGGCATCACTACTGTGCCGAGATTTTTTATGAAGAGAAAGGATTGGAGGATTTAAAAATAGCACGTGCTTCGTGTACACGCGGGATTGGGTTGACTCGAATAATACTAAGTAAAATGTAGGAATCTTTTGCTTTAAAGAAATAATTCATTTTTACACCAAGTTGCTCTTTAGTCGACCTTTTAAATTGAATTATTTATTTTTGAAATAATAACTTCTTTTTCGAGTTATATAAGAACAGAAACGAATAATAACCTTACTTGCAGTAGTTAATTCGAACATCTAATTCGTTTATCCTGTAAGTAGTTTTAGCCAGTTTAAAGCGAAATTTATTCAAAAATAATTATTATCAATGATGTTCGTATAAACGTTGTGCTTTTTAAACAGTAAAATCGGAGGCTGACTTTGTCATCACTGTATTCGGCAACAATAAAAAGCACTAAAATTACATTTCAACAATATCGAACTATGACGATCTTGTCGAAAATTTTCTTTTAAAAATGAGTTCTCCCTGTTTTTGTCAAAATTGTGATAAAACTCTAGTGTTTTTGCAAAGTAATTTACGTATGGAAAAAATTTCAGTGCTAAATTAGTCACTATCCATTGGGAGAAGGTCCGAAAATTCTGTTATATTGGCCTCAGTTGCAAGGTGTAATGTTTGAATGAAATACAAACGTGGGTGTACTCACGATGGGGATGTGACGAAGTTAAAGCGGTCAGAAAAAGAAGTCATCCAAAAACCTTAAAATTCAATGTAAATCAAAAAGAGCAAAGGTCCTAAGACTGAACTCTGAGGTACCCCACTTGTGACATTAATTCAGTTTGACTGAACTCCATTTATAACAACCCTCCATCGAACCACTATTCTATCGAATTTGTTAACTTATCCCCCACACTATTCATGAACTGACAAAAATTAGTAGCAAGTGGCTGAAGTTGGGAAATATTATCTGACTCAGGAGTTTTATCGTTCTTTAAACTTCAGAATTTTTACTTAAGATACTCGGAATTTATGCAGTCATCTTGTTCGATCTATCAACTCTTCAAGATGTGGAATACTGCTTACATATTCGTTAATAAAAACCGAAGAAAAAGCAAAATTTATTAACCCAGCCATCTCATAATATTCAGATACAAGCCTTCCTTTATCATCCCTTAAGGGTCATACCCGCATCTTAACATTTTCTTTACTCTTAATGTAGTTAAAGAAATTCTTACTGTTAATTTTTACATTTTCAGCCAACCTTCTCTCATACATCCTTTTTGATGTCCTAATTTCCTGTTTCACCAACTTTCTTGATTTTCTATAATCTTCTAAATTTCCTGTCATACTTGTCAATTTAACTTTTTTAAATTTATTATGCTTTTCTTAATTTTATCTCATACTATTTTGTGAGCCAACTTGGTTTTTTTACTTGCAGCTCCCCTTTTCTATCTATAAAAATTTATCCGTTAAAAATTTCCACATTTGATCAGTGCTCCAAATAACTCAGCTGCCCAATTCACAACAGATAATTTTTGTCGCATCTCTTCAAAATTTTCTTTTTTTAAATTTTGAACCAAAATATCATTACTCCTTATCTGACAAAATTAAGTTATGGCTTTTACTTTAAATGCCTTTATGAACCCTTGTACTTATTAACTAGCTCTTCTGACCTACCTTTTCCTTAGCCCCTACATGCACCACAAAAACTGCATTTCTGCTAGCCCCCTTTATTATACCTCCTGCTTTGTCAGTTATTCTCCATCCGTGCCTCTGGGTAGCATAATCTGATTCTTTTCTTCCTAGTTACCCCACAGATCCTTCTTTGACCATTTTGTTTTCCTTCCCTCCAATGTTTCCTCGTCTGCAGAAGCCAAGGGCTGAAATGTGTTACTCAGTAGAATAGCTCATTACAATTAAATTCACTACTTTTAGCCCTAATAGTACTCTTTCTAACTTCCTGAAAGTCATTGTTAGCTGATGTATTTCTTGCATGTAAAAGCTTAAGTTTATCTTTAAATCTTGCTGCCATTTCTCACAGTCCACACTTTTCTATCTATTGCCTCCACTTTAATTATGATACCCTCCAACATACAAACTCTACATACAAATTGGAGCTAATAAACCATTCAAATATTTCATAAATAAATTTTGTATTCAAAATAATGTTGTAACGATTAACAAGTAAATATTGCTTTTATCAGTAATTACATTTTGTATAGTTATTATTAATATTAATTATTGCAAACGTACGATTTTCTATGACTATACTGATGGTACATGATTTCTGAACAATTTCATAAGACCCAGTTTAGATTATTTAAATTTTTTGAAACGAATAATAATAGATTTTAATCACATGTCTCATCCCACCATTAATGAAGCGTATTTCAATTAAAAAGAGATTAAGTATTTAATAAAATCATTATTTTGATTGTAAAGCCTTCCTACGAATTGCAAAAATTTGGACTCGCGCTTGAACTCATCAAGCTTTTTACAAATATTATCCAGATCATATCTGACTTAATTAAATGCAATATTTAATTTATTTTCTTTTAAATATTTACACATTTAACTGTCTACCGGTGGGACAGCGGTAAGTTTAAGAGCCTACTACGCTAAAATTCGGGGCTCGATTCCCTGCAGTGGGCACAGCAGATAGCTAAAGTGGCTTTGCTTTGAAAGAAATACACCAAGATATTTATTATTTATTGTACATTCGAATAAGGAGATACTCATTACACAATTTCAGGGATTAAATATGGATAAAATGTCCACATTGAAGTTGTATTAGGCAGGTACGATGAGACCATTGTTATATATATATATATTTTGTTATGTCTCCGTTTGTTAATTGATTTTCCGTAACTTCGTTCTGA
>NW_013675908.1:0-1021 GCF_000517525.1 Limulus polyphemus
ACTGTTGTTATTTTTACAATTGATTAGATGTATAAAAGGACAGTGAATGGTACCACTCTTGGCCTGAACAACTGTTGTTATTTTTACAATTGATTAGATGTATAAAAGGACAGTGAATGGTACCACTCTTGGCCTGAACAACTGTTGTTATTTTTACAGTCCTAATAAGTGAAAGTTTGTTATGCTTTGGTAGCACTTTCAAGCCAACTTGATCGTATTCTAAAAGTTAGTGTATTGTTAAGACTCTAGGTACTTTTAAATGGTCTCGTGCAGAGTAGATAACGCGTGACCAAGTATTGAGGCAACTTCATGTATCGATTTTTCACATTTCCAGCAACCTCTAGTTTATCCTTAATCGAAATCGTATTTTCACTTTTTTATACACTCCTCAACACGACTAACCTATGTACTTGGAGTGTCTCTGTATTTATTCTCACAGGGATATCTTACTGATTTTGTCTCTTATGTTTATGATCACTGAGATATTTTACTGATTTTGTCTCTGTGTTTATTCTCACGGAGTTATCTTACTGATTTTGTCTCTATATTTATTCTCACGGAGATATCTTACTGATTTTGTCTCTATATTTATTCTCACGGAGATATCTTACTGATTTTGTCTCTGTGTTTATGCTCACGGAGATAGCTTACTGATTTAGTCTCTATGTTATTCTCACGGAGTTATCTTACTGATTTTGTCTCTATATTTATTCTCACGGAGATATCTTACTGATTTTGTCTCTATATTTATTCTCACGGAGATATCTTACTGATTTTGTCTCTGTGTTTATGCTCACGGAGATATCTTACTGATTTAGTCTCTGTGTTTATGCTTACGGAGTTATCTTACTGATTTAGTCTCTGTGTTTATGCTCACGGAGATATCTTACTGATTTAGTCTCTCTGTTTATACTCACGGAGTTATCTTACTGATTTTGTGTTTGTGTTTATGCTCACGGAGATATCTTACTGATTTAGTCTCTGTGTTTATGCTCACGGAGATATCTTACTGATTTTGTCT
>NW_013675908.1:1195-3927 GCF_000517525.1 Limulus polyphemus
ATTTTACTGATTTTGTCTCTATGTTTATGCTTACGGAGTTATCTTACTGATTTAGTCTCTGTGTTTATGCTCACGGAGATAGCTTACTGATTTAGTCTCTATGTTATGCTTACGGAGTTATCTTACTGATTTAGTCTCTGTGTTTATGCTCACGGAGTTATCTTACTGATTTTGTGTTTATATTTATTCTCACGGAGTTATCTTACTGATTTTGTGTTTATATTTATTCTCACGGAGATAGCTTACTGATTTAGTCTCTATGTTATTCTTACGGAGTTATCTTACTGATTTTGTCTCTGTGTTTATGCTCACGGAGATATCTTACTGATTTTGTCTCTGTGTTTATGCTCACGGAGATATCTTACTGATTTTGTCTCTATATTTATTCTCACGGAGATAGCTTACTGATTTTGTCTCAATGTTTATACTCACGGAGATAGCTTACTGATTTAGTCTCTGTGTTTATGCTCACGGAGATATCTTACTGATTTTGCTGGATGAGTGATGTTATATATTCATAAGGCCTTAGACACTTTTGATGCTGAAGTTTGTTTAAAACTACTCGAGGGTTATCTGCGCTAGCCCTCCCTAATTTTGAAGTGATTGTCGAGGGAATGCTGTTAGTCAACACCACCCACTGCCAACTCTTGGGCTATTCTTTAGTAAAGAATAGTGGGATTAACCGTAACATTATAACGCCCCACGGCTGAGAGACGATCATATTCGGTGACAGGTGTCGACCCCGCGACCCGCAGATTGCGAGTCTAGTGCCCTAACACCCAGAATATGCCAGGCCAGTATATAGCTTATCAATTGCAATCAGCCTTAAAAGTAGTAAAATAGATGCTTATTTTTTGGATCTTCATAGTTACAGGAACGGGTGGGGGGCAGATCCCCACCTCCAACACAGGGAGCCAGTACCCACTTCTTTCCCCAAATACATAAGTTTTGATATGATTCCAATATCTGCACCTTGAATTAATTGTGTTCTTGATCCATGATAATGACCTACTAATAAACAGGTAAATATTCTAAAATCAGTATTACAGCTGGAGATAAAGATAAATATGTTGAGGTAAAAAAACAAAAGGATAAGTAAATTTATCAATAAACTACGTATTTTCATATCAATTTAGATTCTGTTTTCCCCCCTTTCTTCTCTCATATCTTGGTCCCCACTACGTTAAAATAGGACCAAGTTGACATTAATTGTCAAATTTTCCCAGAGAGGCATGTTCTCGAACATTCCCACTGCCCGCTTACCTTTCTAACATGCTTGATTCGGTAGTGACAACCTTCACTCACCCATACATACATTTTACTTCTGACGCCTGTGACTCCATGTCACGAAGATCAGGTTTGAACTAAAAAAATACTGAAGCCAAAGAATAATATGAGAGGAACAGCTGACCAATAAAAGAAAGTTTTGGTAATTTCAATCACATTAAACTTTTTAAGCTTAATATTGCATAATTCATGTATTTATATGTGTGCAAACACATATCTATAGTGCTTTTAGCTTCTGTTCTAGTCTATAAACCTACATTAGACTTTGTTGTTTCATTTACCACTTTAAAAGTTTGTTTTTTCTTACTTTGATGACCATAAATTATCAGTAAACACGTTAGTAAGTAAAACTGGGATTTACTGTTCTTTGCTGATGATTTAGACAAACGGGAGTGAATATTCGCTTTGTGCCAAAAACGAAAATAATGGACAAATATTCAACCTATTTATGTGAGAAACTCTTCATACATCCATTCTCTGTGCCGTTAACTACCCAAGATGTACTATGAAAGTGTCGTGGTTCTGTCTCAGACAGAAAAGGCCCCATCATGGCTCTTTGAACACATTTCACTTCAGCCGAAAACTGTCTTTATTCTTCGCAGAAAAATTATCTAACCGCTCAAGCAATATCTCTATGGACCCTTCTTTTTGTGTGTGTCTAGACTTCTCGAATATTAACTCTGGCCATTAGTCAACCATTCTTTGGTGTTAGATGACAGTAAGGTCGTTCGTACAGTCTATAATAAAACGTATATAGTTTTCGGTATTCATAAAATTTATCTAGATATGATATTTAGCTTGTATTAGAAAATTCCAACCTAACGCACCAGTTCCGTAAAGTTAATGTTCCTTTGACAGTTGGAAATCAGAGAACGTATTGACTTTCCATTCATAGCATTTAGATCAGGCGACTGAAGTCGAAAGAGAACTAAACATGTCAGAGTGTTCGCTTCAAAGCTAAAGTTGGATGCGGATCCCAATAGAAGGCTTGAGAACTTTTAGTAGAAATCAAAGTGTAAAGTAAAGCCATTTTCTGATGTCCTAGAGAATTGTTAAATGTTCTGTATAAAAATAATGGTAGGTAGTAATGTTTCACAAAGATGTAAGTAGTAATGTCTTGAAAATATGGTAGGTAGTAATGTTTCACAAAGATGCAAGTAGTAATGTATTGAAAAGATGGTAGGTAGTAATGTATTGAAAAGATGGTAAGTAGAAATGTTTCACAAAGATGTAAGTAGTAATGTATTGAAAAGATGGTAAGTAGTAATGTATTGAAAAGATGGTAGGTAGTAATGTATTGAAAAGATGGTAAGTAGTAATGTTTCATAAAGATGCAAGTAGTAATGTATTGAAAAGATGGTAGGTAGTAATGTATTGAAAAGATGGTAGGTAGTAATGTATTGAAAAGATGGTAAGTAGTAATGTTTCATAAAGATGTAAGTAGT
>NW_013675908.1:4862-15562 GCF_000517525.1 Limulus polyphemus
CACCCACTTCTACACACATGTGTTATTCTCCAGCCACGTCTCCAGACATGTGTTATTCTCCAGCCACGTCTCCAGACATGTGTTATTCTCCAGCCACGTCTCCAGACATATGCTATTCTCCAGCCACGTCTACACACATGTGTTATTCTCCAGCCACGTCTACACACATGTGTTATTCTCCAGCCACGTCTCCAGACATATGTTATTCTCCAGCCACGTCTACATACATGTGTTATTCTCCAGCCATGTCTACACACATGTGTTATTCTCCAGCCATGTCTACACACATGTGTTATTCTCCAGCCACGTCTACAGACGTGTTATTCTCCAGCCACGTCTACGGACAATGTTACCTATGTTCAACCACGTCTACGGACAAATTTTTCTCTGCTTCATCCACGTCTCCAGATATTTTTCCAGCTCTAATCACATCTTCAGAAAATGTCCTATACTCCAGCTATGTCTACAGACATGTCCTATACTCCAGCCACGTCTACAGACAACATGTCTTATACCCCAGCTACGTCTACAGACAGTATGTTCTCTGATCCAGCTATGTCTTCAGACAACATGTCTTCTGATCCAGCCACGTCTACAGACAGTATGTTTGTTGCTTCCACAGTGAGAACTGTTCGTGAATTTCACATTAAACTTTATGAAATGCTTGCGTTTTGTATTCGACCATGAAAAATAAACACTTAACGTGTGGTGTAGCGAATCAATCTTGTATCCATCAACATAAAAACAAGTGTACATAAGTGGTCTGAAGTGATTTATCGCCACCAATTATAGAATCGAAACCCGAATTATTGTCTCGTATTCTCAAAATAAATCCAAATGCTGGCTGAAATTGACCTTAAAATATCATCTGCTAAAGAGCTGGTGGGTAAATAATAAAAAAAATTTTTTTATTTGTCTAATTTATCCGCGAAGTCTCTGTTTCATAATATTATTTTATAACAACATTAAACGAAACACTATGTAAGTAATTACCTATTGCCTTTCATAGTTTCACCTCATTTTCTGTCAGCAAATAGATAATAATATGTATTTAAGATTCGTATCCAGAGACCGTGATTTATTTAACGAAGTCTGATCAGTTCAGCTAAATCATTCAGCTTTTTGTTTGGTTTTGAATTTAGCGCAAAGCTATACGATGGCTATCTGCGCTAGGCGTTCCTAATTTAGCAGTGTAAGACTAGAGGGGAAGGCAGCTAGTCATCACCACCCACCGCCAACTCTTGGGCTACTCTTTTACCAACGAATAGTGGGATTGACCGTCACATTATCTGTTGTTAATTGAACTACTCTCGAAGTAGTTCTTTTGAAAAGGTTTCGAATCTTTCTTGTTGTAGTAAGAACGAAGTCAAGTTCACAGTAAGTAAAAACCAACCTTACGTAACATGATAATTCAAGCAATGACGCTGTTACTTACCCAAGAATATTTAGCTTCAAGTCTGATATTACAGTTTTTTTTCCCATATTTTTTTGTGGCTTGAAACTTTAATACAGGTTTTCTGCTTTACTCCGACCATATCATCTGTCTCCAAGTATGGCGTATACTGAAAAATAAACTTGTCATTTTCACGTTATCCGAGCATAGAAAATAGGAATACATTTCTTATCGCTTACCCTTTCGAAAACAGTTTGATTATTGCTTTTTTTTATTATTATTATTATAGAAAACAAATGTTGTTTCTATTATCTGTTAGGTTAGAAAAGAAAAACCTATTTTTTTAAATCCATTTGCATCCATCCTCTACCATTGACAATACTTAAGCTTTGCACTTCATTAGAAACATATACCATAACAAAAGTTGAATCTTTGGAATTCAAAAATCATTAAAAAAGTAGAACTAAGTCTAATATGAAGTAGGGTTGGACATGGCGTAGTTTTTAAGATGCCCAGACTGAGAATCTGCTAATTCAAAGTTCACTACTCGTTGCCTCAAATAGCGCTCGGCAATTTAGGGCCGTGGGTGTGTGATAAGAGTAATAATCAAATCCCACTTTTCGGTCATACAAGAGTAGCCCAAGATTTGGCGTTAGGTAAAATAGCGCTCTGCAATTTGGGGCTGTATGTGCGTGATAAGAGTAATGGTCAAATCCTACTTTTCGGTCATACAAGAGTAGCCCAAGAGTTGGTGTTAGGTGCTGTTGACAAGCTGCCTTCCACCTAGTTTAAGAGACACGCTGATAGCCCTTGTATATACCTTTGCATGAATTTCGAAACAAAATCCATTTGAAAGTGAGTTGAGATATTCACCGAAAGTTGTGTTCCTGTTCGAGTTCAAACTTGAGTGATTTATTCTGTTGTAAGGGGGTGGGAGATTACAAATATAAGCTCTAAAAATAATTTGTATAATACTTACTGGTCTTCCCTACGTGATGTTGCTGACGTACGAGGTTAGTAAACACGTCGATATATTGAATTTATCTACACACCTTAAAGACAGAAATCTTATTCTGTCTTAAGCTAAGATGTTTGTTTAGAGAGGTTTTTTTCGTGGATTAGCTGGAGCTTCGAATAGCAGAACCTTTAAGATATTGTTTTAGTAGTCGTGTTTTATTTATTTCTAGGGACATTTCTGTGAATTTGGTTGGTTTTTATTTTACTGCTTTATTTTATCGAAATCAGTCAGAGCTTGTTTGTAATTTACGTTCAGTAATTATTGTATATAGATAAGTCACTGTATGTAACTGCGATTTTTAATTGTGCTTTTCAGATAACTTATTTTATAATTTGTTTTTTAATTATTTTATCCAGTTAATTCACGGTTTGTAATTTTTGTTTTATTGCTGCATCCAAATAAATCATAGTTTGTGTTTTTAATTGTTGTAACCACATAAATCACTGTTTGTAGTTTGTGTTTTTTTATTGCTACATCCAGATAAGTCACAGTTTGTGTTTTTTATTGCTGCATCCAAATAAATCACAGTTTGTAATTTTTGTTTTACTTATTGTTGGAATCAGATAATTCACAGTTTGTAATTTTTGTTTTTTAATTGCTGCACCCACGTAGGTAACCAATGTTTTAAACATCCTATTTTCTCGTCGTTACAAACGTCCTGTTCTTATCTCTCGTTGCGTCTCCGTCATGTTGGTGCAGGGTTGATATTCGCGCTCTTGGTAGGAGAACACTTGCTGAATCATTGTTGGAGGATGATCTACATGAAGGGAGCTTCTCCACTAAACATTCTTACTAAATTCATTATACATACGTGAGGAATATGATTTGTTTAAAAATGTATGTTATTGTATTCAAAAGTTTCCACTAACGTATGAGAATACAAAACACTCAATAATAATAATACTAATTATGAAAACCGGTTGTTAACAAAAATAAAAGTATTTCAGGACATGTAGATCATGTCCTAGTACTTGAGGGTTAATATTGTAATAAGCAATTTAGGAGGCCCTTAAGTAAAGCAAAACATCAGACGAAAGGAAAATATTTCCTTGTTTATAAACCTAACAAAGTTGGAATAGTTAGTCATAATAAAACCTTGTTTTATCAAATGATTAATACATTAATGTAAAGCAAACAAAGACACATCCGACACGTTTAGTGTCCAGAGTTAAGGATGTAGAGTAAACAAAGAAACGTTCAGCACATTAAGGTCCTGTCACAGTTAAGGATGTAAACAAAGAAACGTTCAGCACATTAAGGTCCTGTCACAGTTAAGGACGTTGAATAAACAAATAAACGTTCAGCACATTAAGGTCCTGTCACAGTTGAGGATGTAGAATAAACAAAGAAACGTTCAGCGCATTAAGGTCCTGTCACAGTTAAGGATGTAGAGTAAACAAAGAAACGTTCAGCACATTAAGGTCCTGTCACAGTTAAGGATGTAAACAAAGAAACGTTCGGCACATTAAGGTCCTGTCACAGTTGAGGATGTAGAATAAACAAAGAAACGTTCAGCGCATTAAGGTCCTGTCACAGTTAAGGATTTAGAATAAACAAAGAAACGTTCAGCACATTAAGGTCCTGTCCCAGTTGAGGATGTAAACAAAGAAACGTTCAGCACATTAAGGTCCTGTCGCAGTTGAGGATGTAAACAAAGAAGCGTTCAGCACATTAAGGTCCTGTCGCAGTTGAGGATGTAAACAAAGAAGTGTTCAGCACATTAAGGTCCTACCAGAGTTAAGGATGTTGAATAAACAAAGAAACGTTCAGCACATTAAGGTCCTACCAGAATTATGGATGCAAGTTAAAGCAACATTAATATTCTGTCAGAGTTGAGAATATATAGCAAACAAAGAAACGTCTGGCTGATTAAGATCTTGTCAGAGTTAAGAATGTAAGGTAAACCAAAAGAAAGAAAAAAAAAGTCTGACTTATTAAGATGTTGCCGGAGCTAAGTATATTCTCGTGTATGTAAGCTAAAGTGATAGATTTCCGACATGATAAATTGTGCCTAATGAAAGGATTGGCCCCTGGAGGAGTTGTATGGAAGCGTACCGTAAGTTTGGTAACCAGTCTTTTAATATAGGAATTTTTCCAATTTTTCAGTTATTCAGGTATTTATAATTTTTACGTAAAATATTGGTCAAGAAATTTGTTAACTTCACCTTACTCTGGCTATCTATTGTTCTGATACATTTACGTAAGGTGTCATCTTTTGTCTTCTAGTGTGAAACGTTTTTGCAAAGTTGTACATACTGTGTGAAAAAAGTTGTACATACTGTGTGAAAGTACAACTTGGGTCATACATACTGTGTGAAAAAAGTTGTACATACTGTGTGAAAGTACAACTTGGGTCGGATAATATCTCGAGGATTACCCCTCCCCTTTTTTTTTAATGGGAATGAAGAAAATTCAATTCGGTTGGGTATGTGCCCTTAGGGGACTAGCATTATTGATTTGTATATATAATGCCATGTTTCCTCAGTCTGGAACAGAGTGAGATATTTCAGTAACCGTTTCTTGTTAACTCTGGCTTGTTACACACTGATTGCTTTTGAGTGAATAAAGAATGCTTCATTTTGTCACACATTGTGTCCTTTCTCTTTCACTTCTTCAAACTTAGATAATACAAATTTCCACCGTGATATATTCCCGATCAAACCTTCTGTTATTTTGTGAAACTATCTTGGAGGAAATGACTACACGTGAGAATACGACAGGTGTAAAGTAAACGATAGCCGAGGCGTATTAAGATGGTCAGGATTAACATTGGTATATAAGCTAAACAAGATTAGGAACTATACAGCCAATCAAACCATGGATACATCCGAAACAAAGAGAATGATGGATTAACTTGTGGAAAGTAGAAAGACCTAAAAATAATGTTAATCAAAGTTGAAAAAAACATTTTTACAGTGCGGAAATCATCGTACCTCCCGTTTCCACGGCAACAGAGGGCGAAGTTACTTATTATCTGATAAACAGATCTCGGTGAAAAAGGAATGGAAAAGACTTGTATAAATAAAAATATACTTCAAGTTTTAAAGATTTTCTTAGAACTTTCAGTTTCTGTAGTCGTGTTTTAATCTACATGAGAAGTTTGGTTTTATAAGAATCAACTACATGGTTAATTTGATAAAATTAAGCCTAAAGAATTGAAAATGTATGCTTATTTGCTAAGATATGGTGTTTTTTAAACATTAATACCAAAAAACGCTAGCTAGAGAAAGGTGAGTCAATGAACCCAAGTATGAACAGTCACTGTGTTTGTTTTAATAATACCAAAGAACGCTAGCTAGAGAAAGGTGAGTCAATGAACCCAAATATGAACAGTCACTGTGTTTGTTTTAATAATACCAAAGAACGCTAGCTAGAGAAAGGTGAGTCAATGAACGCAAGTATGAACAGTCACTGTGTTTGTTTTAATAAGAACGCTAGCTAGAGAAAGGTGAGTCAATGAACCCAAATATGAACAGTCACTGTGTTTGTTTTAATAATACCAAAACCCTAAATTTGTCCATGTTATATACGAATAACTGAACGTTCTCAGCTACTGGAATACAGAGAACTAACGACTTGTTAATGCTGTTTTTATAGTTTTAATGACGTTAGTGTCTGGGCGATAAAAACGGAAAACAAAAATATTGAGTAAAGGAAACAACTTGCTAAATATAATAAACTTTACTATATTTATGTCAGTTATTTAAAATATTACCTTTTTTTTTCTCATGTGTATATGTATGAAATTGAAATTGTGTTGTTTTTTTTTCTGGCACAACTGACTATAGTTGAATATACTAGCAAAGCATTAATAACCGATTAACGGGTATTAACAATACCTAAATATAGTTCTGACCACGAAAACTTTGACGGGTATTAACACTACCTGAACATCGTTCTGACCACGAAAGCTTTGACGGGTATTAACACTACCTAAACATCGTTCTGACCACGAAACCTTTGACGGGTACTAACACTACCTAAACATCGTTCTGACCACGAAAGCTTTGACGGGTATTAACACTACCTAAACATCGTTCTGACCACGAAAGCTTGGACGGGTATTAACACTACCTAAACATCGTTCTGACCACGAAAGCTTTGAGGGGTATTAACACTACCTGAACATCGTTCTGACCACGAAAGCTTTGACGGGTATTAACACTACCTGAACATCGTTCTGACCACGAAAGCTTTGAAGTGTATTAACACTACCTAAACATCGTTCTGACCACGAAAGCTTTGGCGGGTATTAACACTACCTAAACATCGTTCTGACCACGAAAGCTTTGACAGGTATTAACACTACATGAACATCGTTCTGACCACGAAAGCTTGGACGGGTATTAACACTACCTGACCATCGTTCTGACCACGAAAGCTTTGAAGTGTATTAACACTACCTAAACATCGTTCTGACCACGAAAGCTTTGACGTGTATTAACACTACCTAAACATCGTTCTGACCACGAAAGCTTTGACGGGTATTAACACTACCTAAACATCGTTCTGACCACGAAAGCTTTGAGGGGTACTAACACTACCTAAACATCGTTCTGACCACGAAAGCTTTGCACTTTTGTTTTAAGGGTTAATTTTCTTTTATCTTAATAACAATATCATTTCGATGAAATGTTTTACCATTGTAATTAGCATGTATTTGATCCTCAGAACACGGGTATTTCAACTAGAAAAAAATTCACTGAGCTCGGTTATGGACCGAAACGTTACCTGACTTTATTCGTTCAGTATAATGTTATGATTCTGACGTTGCACGGTTTTTTAATTAAATCATATCGTGCACTTATGATTAATTAATTCGCTTTATGTACATATATATACTCATAAACTGTATTATCACGTAGAGTAAAAAATCAAATGAGGCGATAAACAAAGCTATGGATTACAATACAACGATAGCTTAGTTCGACCGACCGTTGCTATGACAACCTGCTGTTCATTTGACTGTTACCGTGACTACCAGCTTACTGTTATTTTGAGTTACTGTTACTATGACTACATACGTTCCTTCGACTGGCTGTCACCATGACTACCTACGTCTCTCTTTCCTGTCTACCAGACATTTCATACATAGATTAACATCGTTTGATTATTTGTTCCACCCTTATTTGGATGTTTATTTTCATCACCCAAATAGAGATTATTTTCTGTTTACTACCGTATTAAATATTCACGGTATTTTTGTGGACATTTAGGCCTTACAGCCTCAAAGAATGGGTTAGAGAATCTCCAGTATTTATTATGAAAGAGACTCTGTTAAAAATATGTTACTTTTGATTCATATCGATTTCCAAAAGAATCTTAACTGTTTACCATTGCAACTAACGAAAATTGAAACTTGTATGTTTTGCCTTAACTGGCGCAAAAGTTTCTTATCATTGAGAGCTCTGTTTAGTCAAGATATAAAGTTATTTTTGAACATAAGTTTTAGTTTGTATTAAATTTCATTTAGTGGTACAAATTAAGGGAAAATACAATTCACAAGCTTTATGTAAGTCTTCAGAAACCCTACATATGCATATATCGACATGCTTAGACTTCTCGGGTCCCTAATTTAGTGTAAGACCAGAAGGAAGGCAGCTAGTCATCACCACCCACCGCCAACTTTTGGGCTACTCTTTTACCAACGAATAGTGGGATTGACCGTCACATTATAACGCCTCCACAGCTGAAAGGGCGAGCATGTTTGGTGGGACGGGGATTCGAACCCGCGACCCTCAGATTGCGAGTCGAGTGCCCTAACCACCTGGCCATGCGATGCCCGTTGATCATAGAGCATCATAAAGACTTGATATTCTGGGGCAAAGGAGGTTTTCTTAACAATTGTGGACAGTGGGCAACATAAACTTTGATGGACTTGGCTTTAACGAAATACGCCACGAACTACAGATTTTATTTGTGTGTGATTTAAGCATCTTTGTATTTATCTTGTAATCTGTATATTTATACATTTGTCCGTCGGTTTATTAATCTTTCTAAACATGTGAAGATGAGTAAGAGGCTTCTGCAACGTTTAATTTGCATATAATATTTGTTTTTACAACCCCCTTCCCACCAAACATGCTCGCCCTTTCAGCCGTGGGGGCGTTATAACGTGACCGTCAATCCCACTATTCGTTGGTAAAAGAGTAGCCCAATAGTTGGCGGTGTGTGGTGATGACTAGCCGCCTTCCCTCTAATATTTCACTGCTAAATTAGGGACGGCTAGCGCAGATAGCCCTCGTGTAACTTTGCGCGAACTTCAAAACAAACAAGTTGTTTTTACAAGTGTAGTAATTGTTATAGTTTCTTGTTTGGATTGTTTGATTTTAAATAACACATAGACTTAAATATATTTCACTATTTGCTGTTTTTACAATATTTCGTATAGTATATTTTATCCCTTTTATGCTTCTTTCGATGTGGTTAATAACTATAGTTTTTATTCGTCGTTTATTGTTCGTTTCGAGTCAGCCAAGTTTAACCTAGCGATTAGTGTATCGGGCTGCGGACGGGAAAGTTATAAGAATTGAGTCGCGTTATGCCACTGAGCGCTTTCCGCATTTTCAATTGTGACGATGTTATAACCATAGCTGTCAATCCCGATATTCGGTTAAGAGTATCATGTAGGCGACAGGTGCTGCTGATTTCTAAATTCGGGGTAATGATACCTGTACCTTTGGGCCACTGACATGGATGTTTAGTCCACGTGTCGCATAAGGTGCCTTTCTGGTTGAAATCACCAAATATGAAATACTGTTTCGAGTTTATATATATATTATTTCACGGTTGAATACGTAGATTAGACTTTGATTTGATTTTGTAATAAATTTTGAAATATCTGCTTCATTTTGCAGACATGCCCTTTACACGTGCTAGGTTACTGCTTCAGTTTCTGCATCTGTTCCCATGCACGTTTGAAAAAGTAGATATCGCTTTGCCTTTATTCCTCACGCAACCAAGAACCCATTCATTCAGCTTGACGTGCTGTATCAGTTTCTGTTCACGCTGGTGAACGGTCGTGATATTGATGATTTAATACTGTTGACTTAATCTACCTGCACGTAAATAATATTGTGCTGCCATCTGTCGACTGTTTTGTAGTTGTTTGTTTCTTCTTCAGAACCTTTTTCATAACATCATCCATCTTTTTGTGTTGTTCTTACCTATTTGCGTTAAATCAAAATACGTTAATTTCACACTTGCTTGTGTGATTATGTGACCTTCTTTTTTTCTTTGTGATATAATAAATTCCTAACTATTGGTACCAAGAAAGTTCATCTACTAGCTTCTTTTCGTATATAAAAAATTCATACAGGTTTTGACAGTCATATGAATCGTATTGCAGTTAAGCCTACTTTCTTACGTTCGTCTACTTCTAAGTCATGCAATGACTCCCAAGCTGGAGGTCAAGAATTCATGGGGGTAGGTGTATGTGCGTGCGTGCAGTACGTTTGTTTGTTTGTTTTGAATTTAACGCAAAGCTACACGAGGGCTATCTGCGCTAGCCGTCCCTAATTTAGCAGTGTAAGACTAGAGGGAATGCAGCTAGTCATCACCACCCAACGCCAACTCTTGGGCTACTCTTTTTACCAACGAATAGTGGGATTGACCGTCACATTATAACGACCCATGGCTGAAAGGGCGAGCATGCTGGGTGGGACGGCGATTCGAATCCGCGACCCTCAGATTGCGAGTCGAGTGCCCTAACCACCTGGCCATGCCGGGCCCGTGCAGTACGTACAAAAAGCTTCCCTTCCAAGTAATTCTTACACTTGAGAAGTGCACTATAATAATAATATCAGAACAGGAGGATTATAATGAAAATAAAACTGGGAACAGTAACCTAGTGAAAGTCATTTATTTCATGTAGAATTTAGCATGGCCAAACTGGGACTATTTAATAATGCGTGGTTCGCGACTCGTTGCCGAAAACAAACGCGCTCTATACTTTGGAAGTGTTAGTGCGTTATACGGTAAATCTTATTATTATTCTATCCAGAGAGGGCGGTAAATGTTTATGACTATCTGTCTTCCCTCTAGTCTATTCTCCCGGTGGGTCAGCGTTAAGTTTAAAACTCTGTAATCCGGCGTTCTTTCCTCGCTGTGGAAGGAGAACAAATATCTCATTGCGTATCTTTGCGCTATAACAAACAAATTTCCGTCTTGTCTATGAATTAAAAATAAGGAACAGATAATGTAGATTGTCCTTATATAGTTTGGAACAGATAATGTAGATTGTCCTTGTGTAGTTTGGAACAGATAACACAGATCGTCCCTATGTAGTTT
>NW_013675908.1:16351-17411 GCF_000517525.1 Limulus polyphemus
TGGAACAGATAATGTAGATTGTCCTTATTTAGTTTGGAACAGATAATGTAGATTGTCTTTATATAGTTTGGAACATATAATGTAGATTGTCCTTATATAGTTTGGAACAGATAATGTAGATTGTCCTTATTTAGTTTGGAACAGATAATGTAGATTGTCTTTATATAGTTTGGAACATATAATGTAGATTGTCCTTATATAGTTTGGAACAGATAATGTAGATTGTCCTTATTTAGTTTGGAACAGATAATGTAGATTGTCCTTATATAGTTTGGAACATATAATGTAGATTGTCATTATATAGTTTGGAACAGATAAAGTAGATTGTCTTTATATAGTTTGGAACAGATAACGTAGATTGTCCTTATATAGTTTGGAACAGATAATGTAGATTGTCCTTATGTAGTTTGGAACAGATAATGTAGATTGTCCTTATATAGTTCGAAACAGATAACGTAGATTGTCCTTATATAGTTTGGAACAGATAATGTAGATTGTCCTTATATAGTTTGGAACAGATAATGTAGATTGTCCTTATGTACTTTGGAACAGATAAAATAGATTGTCCTTATATAGTTTGGAACAGATAACGTAGATCGTCCTTATATAGTTTGGAACAGATAAAGTAGATTGTCCTTATATAGTTTGGAACAGATAAAGTAGATTGTCCTTATATAGTTTGGAACAGATAACGTAGATTGTCCTTATATAGTTTGGAACAGATAATGTAGATTGTCCTTATATAGTTTGGAACAGATAATGTAGATTGTCCTTATATAGTTTGGAACAGATAAAGTAGATTGTCTTTATATAGTTTGGAACAGATAATGTAGATTGTCCTTATATAGCTTGGAACAGATAATGTAGATTGTCCTTATATAGTTTGGAACAGATAATGTAGATTGTCCTAATATAGGTTGGAACAGATAGTGTAGATTGTCCTTATATAGCTTGGAACAGATAAAGTAGATTGTCTTTATGTAGTTCGAAACAGATAGTGTAGATTGTCCTAATATAGGTTGGAACAGATAGTGTAGATTGTCCTTATATAGTTTGGGAC
>NW_013675908.1:18129-18948 GCF_000517525.1 Limulus polyphemus
ATGTAGATTGTCATTATATAGTTTGGAACAGATAACGTAGATTGTCCTTATGTACTTTGGAACAGATAATGTAGATTGTCATTATATAGTTTGGAACAGATAACGTAGATTGTCCTTATATAGTTTGGAACAGATAATGTAGATTGTCCTTTGGAACAGATAACGTAGATTGTCCTTATATAGTTTGGAACAGATAACGTAGATTGTCCTTATATAGTTTCGAAACAGATAATATAGATTGTCCTTATATAGGTTGGAACAGATAGTGTAGATTGTACTTATATAGGTTGGAACAGATAACGTAGATTGTCCTTATATAGTTTGGAACAGATAACGTAGATTGTCCTTATATAGTTTGGAACAGATAACGTAGATTGTCCTTATGTAGTTTGGAACAGATAACGTAGATCGTCCTTATGTAGTTTGGAACAGATAACGTAGATTGTCCTTATGTACTTTGGAACAGATAACGTAGATTGTCCTTATGTACTTTGGAACAGATAACGTAGATTGTCCTTATATAGTTTGGAACAGATAACGTAGATTGTCGTTATATAGTTTGGAACAGATAACGTAGATTGTCCTTATGTAGTTTGGAACAGATAACGTAGATTGTCGTTATATAGTTTGGAACAGATAACGTAGATTGTCCTTATGTAGTTTGGAACAGATAATGTAGATTGTCCTTATATAGTTTGGAACAGATAACGTAGATTGTCCTTATATAGTTTGGAACAGATAACGTAGATTGTCCTTATATAGTTTGGAACAGATAACGTAGATTGTCGTTATATAGTTTGGAACAGATAAAGTAGATTG
>NW_013675908.1:19872-21172 GCF_000517525.1 Limulus polyphemus
AGTTTTTCTTCATTACCCATTTAAGCCGTCTCCAGCCACTATTAATATCAATATACGTTCTTGGCTTAAAACAAGAACGAATTCCACGCAGTATTTATTCCTGAAGTTAGGCTTAACGGGTCAATTAAGCTATTGATTAAGCTTGTGTTTCTAACTTAGGCGTTTCTAGAAAATTGTATTGTTGTTTAGCTGGAAGGAAGTTTAACGTAACGTGATGGGCATGGCCTTAATGTTATGACCGTACCGATCATTGATGGTGCTCCGAGTGAGAGAGATTCTGCGCCCTTTCCTCATAAATATTTAATCTATCCTTGCCTTCAAAGATGGAAACTCGCACCTTCTACAAGTCGGCTGTATGTACGGGTTCAGAAATTGCAATATCCTTGCTCTTCTTAATGTGGGGTACCTCCTTTAATGTTTAGGAAGTAATTTCAGTTATAAGTAAAATGATAATAAATAATGACTGTTGGAGTAAGTTATTGGGTGAATGAGTTTGTTATTCAATTAGTGAGTAATCAGTGCATGAATTCATCAGTTTGTCTTTCGACCAAGAAATAGAAAATCGAAACTAGCAACTATGTGGAATGTCTATTACACTTAAGATAGGCCTATCAGTGAACATTGGTTACGCTAAACGTGGAACTTGTAGAAATATTGTTATAGTTAAGCGATATGAAATTTCCATTGTTGTTCTAACAATATAGTTCAAAAGAATCCGACTAGCAACAGAAACCATCACAACAATACCTCTTCCATAATTGATGTTTATTGTTTAAATCTTACAAACATCACACTGTGTACATTATATTTAACTGTTTCACGTGTGATTTATTAATACCAGTAAATCAATATAAAAACTATGTAGCATGTAAACATTCTATTTAACCCAACACGTAGCGTGCGTGTGTATTATTAATTCAAAAGTACATCACGTGACGCTAGTGTTGACCAACTCGCAGCTAAGTGCGTGCAGTTTTGACAAACATTTCAAACGAGTTTGAATTTAGAATAAAAGCAGTAGCTAAAAGCAATGTAGATTAGCAGCTTGAGGAAAGATGTTTACAAGGTGTACAGAACCTGTTTTATCGACCACAGTTCTACAATATGTGGATTAATATAACACTAAGCATCTCATTAATAAAATAAGATTGACTTACGACATCAAAACTTTATTTTTGTGTTCCTTTTATGGTTACTGCAATCCTCAAATTCATTAAATTGTATTAACTCTTAAAACTACGGTTTATCTTCTCTGACAACGAGTTGTCTTACGTTGTACATATAATAATATTTTTAATAT
>NW_013675909.1:0-5310 GCF_000517525.1 Limulus polyphemus
TTTGTGGCTACAGAGGTGTTGTTTTCCTTCTTGTATTCAAACAGCATTACATGCCGAATGTGTGTCTCGTCCTGTGCCATCACTATAAGGGATTAGTTTGCTTTTTTGTAATTTATGGGGGCGCCATCAGCAGATGATATGCCCCCAGTTTCACTGATCTCAACTAGTAGAACTAGATCCTCTCGTCATTTATTTTATCAGTTGTCATTAAGTATAATTTTTTCTTGTATTTAATTGTGTTGTATTAATAATCTTACGAGTTAATGTTATTGTAATAAAATATGATACGTATGATTATTTGATTGCATTAAGAACAATTGGTAAATACAAATACGTTAAGATACTCAACACACACAATTAGTTGTAAAAGATATGATTATTAAAAAAGGGTTACAGTAGTTAGTTCTTCTCGACTGGGGGCGACTCCAGCCATTTGAAAGTAAGATAAAAAGAAATAGCCCTATTAGTAAAAAGAAAGGGACATTAAATTTTTAGGTCATTAGTTATTACAAAATTATAAATCGCTGTATAGAGACAATCAGAAGTTAACAGAGAGAGGTATGTAAGAGGGACTTTAATGTTACACATCTGTTGTTTTTTGGCTGCTCGATCTCTTTGGTAATATATGCAATCCTTGATAATGTGTTCCGGACCTTCAGAATTTGAGCAATGGCTGCATTCACTATTGGGATGTGCTTTAATTTTGTAGAGATGTCCATTTAGACCTGTGCAATTAAAACGGAGGCGTGTTTTGATAACTTCTTTGCATCTATTCGTACATGCATACTTGATGTGAGAAGAAACTACAGGAACAATTTTCTTGTATATATTTGTTTGTTTCACTGAATTCCATCTGTACTGCCAGGAATCCAAAATGAATTTATCGACTTGGCCATAGAGGTCACCAATTTCAACAGAAACGTTTGTGACCCCCAGGATATGTTAACGCATCCTTGGCAAGACATCAACAACTTCATTTCCCTGGATTCCCACATGGCTAGGGACCCAGAGAAATTTGATGACAATACGGGTGCATAAATGGACAAGGTATGTAAATACTTTACTCAGTAACATTGGATTAGATGAAAAGGACCTGTTCTTAATCGAAATTAATGAACTTAAAGAGTCACTAACTATCAGAGCTTTCGTAACATCTGAATCTTCTAGCCATAGAAGTGCTTGTAGGATACCAAATAGTTCAGCCTTATACACAGATGCAAGTGCAGTTTTAAATGCTTTTCTGATGTTGAGATTTTTTTATATAAAATGCGGAGGAATTAAAACTGGTAGACTTAGAGCCATCCATAAATATACATGTATAGTCAGAGAAGCCTGCTAGTTTTCCTTAGCCAAGGACAAAAGCAGGTAACTTTGATCCCATTTTTTTTTCCAACATAATGTAGAGTGACGACGACATCAGGGGTTGGAATCTCCCAATGAGGAAAGGGAAAATATTGGTATTTAGCAACGTTCTGGAGGTTCACGGATGAGAAAAAGTCTGCAATTTTAACTGGCATTGGCGAGTTATTTCGTTGAAAGGTTCCGTAATAATCTCTCCAATCCTTTTAAAATAAATTAACGGGATAATTGTAGTACAAAGACTTGGCTATAAATTTGAGTTGCATCTTCCATCTCTGTAAGTCAAGGGGTAGGACACTACAGTCTACTTCCATGGCTGATATAGGAGTGTGTTTCAATGCTCCATAACATAATTGGAAGCATTGATTTCAATAATGTCCAGTTGTTTAAGGACTGAGTAACTCGCAGAGTCGTATATGATACTGCCATAGTCAATAACAGATCGTATTAAGGTTTTATACATGAGTAATAGTTTTTTGGATGCTCCCCAACGTGTGTCAGACAAACATTTAAGCAAATTGAGTCGTTTAGCACATTTTTGTGATACATAGGTGATATGACGTATCCAACTTAACCTGGAATCAAAGATAACTCCAAGAAATTTGTATTGGGTGACGGAGGCTAGTTAGTGGTTATTAAAAAATAATTTCACTGTGTTTGAAGTACGAGAAAAAGGGAGAACTACAGACTTTCAGGCTGAAACCGTAAAGCCCCATTTAAAAAAACCAGTCTGCTAAGTTATCCAGATTTGTTTGAAGACAGGTTTGGATATGATTAATATTACGACCAGTTTTTCCAGAGGGCTAAATCATCAGCAAAATACTATAATTCGTGTCATCACTAATAATGGAAGAACTAATCTCATTAATCATGAGAAGGAACAAAATAGGGCTAATAACACTACTCTGGGGAGTGCCATTTTCTGAGACTCTTTCCCCAGAGACGACTCCATTGACTCTGACCTTAAAG
The DNA here is from genome assembly GCF_000517525.1 of Limulus polyphemus. Taxonomy (NCBI): domain Eukaryota; kingdom Metazoa; phylum Arthropoda; class Merostomata; order Xiphosura; family Limulidae; genus Limulus; species Limulus polyphemus. The sequence continues at coordinate 2,329 of NW_013675909.1, forward strand.
GATCTGTTTGAAAGAAATTATTTAATCCAGTTGAAGAGTTGGACATCAAACTGTAACCATTGAGTTTATATAACAATCATTCTTTCCAGACCATATTGTATGCTCTTTCAATATCCAAGAACACAGACACTGCCTTACCTCCGTTGCACAATGATTTATTAACATCTTAATGTAGCCATAACAGATGATCAAGTGCAGACTTCTTCCAATGGAAACCAGACTGAAATTTGTCAAAGTCTATGTTTTCCACAATACCAATGCAATGGTTGGCAATCATTTTGTTCCATAATTTTACACATAGTAGAAGTAAGAGCAATTAGTCGATATTGTGTAATAGAGCTTGGATCCTTATCTGGCTTAGGGATTGGGCAAACTATTGCGTGCGTCCATGCTGAAGGGAGGGTTCCTTCATTCCATATCTTATTGAAAAATTCCAGCAGTTTTACCCAAACATTTGGAGAAAGATTTTTATAGATTTTATGAGGAATTCTATCATCACCAGAGGCCGGATTTTTAGACGTCTTTATTGCTTGTTTAATTTCACTGATATTGAATTTAGCATTCGACGCATTACTATTATTTGGCTTTTTAGTGATAGTGGTGGAGTTTTTATGTTCAAATAATTTCTTATGTTTCGAAAATTTGGTTGAATAATTGCCAGAACTGCTGATGTGGGCAAATTGATCAGCAAGCACATTTGCCTTTTCAACATCCGTGAAATATGCTGATCCAGGAGTTTTAAGCATAGGAATAGGGATAGAAACCCCATTCTTCATATGCTTCACGAATTTCCATATTTTACTTAAATCTGATGAAGGGTTTAAACGAGAGCAGTACTCACGCCAGAATTGTTGTTGTAGTGCTAGAATTGTTCGTTGACAAATGGCCTTCTGTTTTTTATATTCAATATAATCATCTAAGAACGTCTTTTAAAAGCTTTCTTCCTAATCTTGTTTTTAGTTTAACTGCTTTCTCACATTCCATATTCCAATAACGGGTTTGATGTTTGCCACCGTCTGTGGTTGATTGTGGGATAAATTTCTCTGCTCCTTCCAAAATAATATTTACTAGACGGGAATATACAGATTCGACAGAAGAAGACATATCTATGTTTTGAATGGATGAATCGAGGAATGTACGGAAGTTGAACCAGTTTGCTTTGCTAAAGTTCCAGAAGGTCGTCGGACTCTTAGCTTCAAAAGGGACTTTAACAGATGTAATTACCGGGAGATGATCACTTCCCAGGTCATCATCTATAACATCCCAGGTAGCAAGACTAGCAAGTTTACTATCTACAATCATTTGATCCAGAGCAGAGAGATTACCCCGAACAATACATGTCCCACAACTGTCATTTAACACCACTTTATCAGATTCCATAACTAGACCTCAGAGAATCTTACCTCAGTGGTCTAATTTTGTTCCACCCCATAAAGGGTTGTGAGCATTAAAATCTCCACAAATGATACTGTTTGGAAGAAAAAACTCTCGATACTCAGCAGGGTCAATGTCGACACCAGGATTACAAATATTAAAATCATTACTCTGCCTATAGAAGTCTCACATTGGACCCCAACAGCTTTTATACTTTCTGGGCAAGTGATTCTTGACAAGAGTAAGTACACCTCCCTTTCCTGAGTGTTCCCGATCTTTTCAAATAGGTTTATAACCGTGTATGCGGAATTTTATATGGAGTTTGGGAAACGATTCCCGAATACAAATAACATCGGGATTTATGCGGTGAGTTTCAAGGTAACAAATAAAGAAGGGAGCATGAGCCTTAATGCCCCTGGCATTCCACTGTAATATTTGCAAAGGACCTATTGTTTATTTGTAGGTGAACTTACTTGGTAGAGTTCATAAATTGATTCTGGATTAATATCAAAACCAAAAATGGTACTTGCCAATTCGGTTATGAAAGCCATCCTCGATTTTCTGCAATTCTTATGCCAAAAGGACTGGTCTTGAGCAATCGAAATTATTTTGGTTACTATAGTAACGATTTGTTCAACGTTGATGACGTACGAGGGCTATTATAAGCACTATCCATTTGGAAAATGTTATCGTTACGTTCGTCAGAAGATCGGGGTTGCTGTGGTTCTTTAGGCAGAAGTTTGTTTCCACTGGTTTTCGTTTCTGGGTAACAATTTTAACTGCTTGGGCGTAACATAGTTTTGACTGGACTTTAACAGCCTGGACCTCCTTTGCCTCATGAAATTTTTCAAAGCCCTTGTATGCTGCCGAATGTTCACCCCCACATAAACAACATACTGGAGTCTGCTTAGTACAGTCCTTTACGTTGTGAGTTTCGCCACACTTTGAACACCGAACATTACTGTGGCGCATGTTTGCAATATGACCATAAGTTGACACTTCAAGCATCGCGTCTGGTGGGAGATAAATTCCCGGACAGGAAAAGACAAAAAGCCTAGATGTACTCTCTTAGGTAGGGTTGTAGTCGAAAAAATGGAGTATAACGGAACTTATAGGTTCCTTAACTTTTAAGTCTTTATTGTAGCGCGTCATTCTTACTGCCTTCTTAACACCCTCTATGATTGTACAGTCCTCTTCCAATGTCGAGCTGGACACCATGAATGATGCCCCTAACAGAAGGTGGGGGAATGTCATGAATTGGGGAACGAATTTTGTATCCACAAATGTTTTTATTTCGACACAATAATCTCGACTGTGAGTATGAACAAACTACCTTAATACGATCCGTTTGTAACTGAATCTTTTCAGTAGGCCCAATTAGATCGTTAATATAGATCGCTATATTGATGTCCGGGGAAGTAAGGAAGACGATTTGTTTTCTGTCCTGAGTTGTCTTTTTGTGTCCGATAGATTCCTCACTAGAGCCAGAATCGGATCTTACTCTTTTACTTGAACAGTCCCTATCTAAATCCATGCCATTCGACTCACCCACGGTGCATGAATCAGCCAAACCATTCACATACCGGCGAAGCTCGTCTGCTTCCTTCA
>NW_013675909.1:6235-18529 GCF_000517525.1 Limulus polyphemus
CCAATGATATCGTTAAGGGCTCTAGTCAAAAGCATGGGATTTACTTTGGCTATATTGACGTCCGACGAAATAATGAAAACTATTTGTTTCCTGTCCGTAGTTGACTTTTTGTGTCCGATTGATTCGACACTCGAACCGGAGTCAGATCGTACTCGTTTACTAGCACAATCCCTATCGAAATCCATGTCTTGCGACACACCATCAGTACAAGAAGTAACCGACCCATTCACACATCGGCGAGGGTCGTCCACATCCTTCACCCCTCTCTCAGTATGACTACTAACACGTGCGCTGTTTCGTGGCATATTTCCTAACTCACACGCCTCAAAAAACGGATCCCTCGGATTCGGGATTAGAGTATACTACACTTTACACATTATATAGTCTACGCTAACGTGACGTTTCATTTAACTATTATACGTGATGTACGTTTTTTTGGAGGGGTGGTTAATGAAAGTGTTCCAAAACGTAACATTAATTTCTTGACGACCTACTAACTGTAATTTAGCTTCAGTTGTTGCAAAAAGTATTAAAAACAAACTAATATATGATTTATCAACCAATACGTTTTGCATGGTTGTTAATCAACAGAGATCGTACTGTTATTAGTTTACTAATGCAGCTTTGAACAGAAAAATATTTAATCATTAATTAAAAGAGTTACTTATTGTAATTTCTTTGAGTTTTAAGTTAATAGTAAGCTTGACAAGTAATGACTGTATTGTTTAGAAGAGTATATTAGACATTGCTTATATTATATGAATGTTTGGTATTTGAAACTTTCTTGTATGTTTATGAAAAAAGAAAGAAAAGGATGGAGGAATAAAAATAAATTATACAGAAGTAATGGGACATCCAGATGATTACCTGGAGCCACTTGCTAATCTGAGGCTAATATACTTGATGCAATAAAATGTCCTGTCCTCTCTATATACAAGTACTTTGTTTAACAATTAGTTTATAATTTATTGTTTAATACATTTTTTGGGCATTGTTTTTTTTGTTTTGTTATATAAAATACTTGAATATTGTTTTTCCTTTTCTTACAACTTGTCTCATACTGGCAGTAGAACATGTTATTAAATCTGTGGGTTTTAGTTATGCCAAGAAATTACACATTCACGAAATAATTTAATAATTGACAGAACATATAATCCAATAAAAGATAAATTTTATGGTTTAATAAATAATATTATATAATTATTAAAGTAACAGAAAATATGTTAATTAACTGATGACAAATTTGGAAGACAAAATAATAATTTTAATATTTATTTAGATTTGAAATATAAAACTTCACTTTTTTTTTTAACACAAACAAACTTTTTGTAAAGATGTTGTCTTAATTTCATAATACATTATTGTATGCCAGTGCCTATAGTAGAGGTTGCCACAGTTTGTATAATCAAGAATTTTTTATCATCTTTTCAAAATAGTCTCAAGAAAAATTTCCTAAATTTTACAACCTAAAACACTATGCAAATACTAAATCAAATTAAATGATTTTCTTACTGCACAAGGCACATTCTATGTGGAAAGTGTGTACCAAGTTTCATGTAGTTTGGTTAAATTATTTCATTGAGGGTTAACTGTTGAAAAGTATATCATGTGGATTGTAGTTCCTTTGACAGCTCTTAAGGAGTTTTAGTTGCTAATTTTTCTTTTTTTTTCTGATTTTTCTTTTATCCAAATTTCATTTTAATTTTGTTTCACCAGATGTTGTACACCATAACTTAAAATGATTGTAGAAATAAAAATTAAAATAAAATTTAGTAAATCCTCACAAAACAAAATTAGAAGGAAATAGGAGCAGATGTAATTTGTTTGAGTTTGTTTAGTTGCTGTTAAACATAAGTTTTGGTATAAGTTCTATGCACCATACTTGATGCAGGCCCGGCATGGCCAGTTTAGCTAGCTAGGTTGCAATAACAAGCCATTTGGATGCCTCAAGTCCTTTCTTATTGAACATATTATTAAAGTTATTAATTCAAACAACACACACAAATATGGTAACTTCTTAATAAATATTAGATATAAATTCATCTCATCCATAATTATTGTTGGCAAAATATTACACTCAACTGCTTACACAATTTTGGAAGGTGAGGTCATGGTTTACCAACTGTCAGCCATACAGTGTTTATATGACTTATTAGCAGGAATTCAACTGTTTCGTTCAGTAAAATAAAGTATATGAAGAAATGTTTTAATGAATAACAAGAAAGTTAAAAGTAATTGGATGAATAAAACGTAAGTTTCAAATCAGTAATATAAAACAGATAGTTTAGGGTAAAATCATACACTATCCTTACTTCATATCTTATATTACAGTTAGGTGGACGACACCTGGTGTTCAAGTCCACAGTTTCCTAGCATCTACAAATGATTTCCTACTATAACAGATTATAGGAGGATAGTTATCCAGAATCTTTTTTACATTACATTGATGTGGAATGGAGGTAAGTCTATGAAAGCAAACAATTGCATGCAAAGCACATTAAATACATCAGCACAATAAGTATTATAGGGAGCATACTTACATTAGAATGGAGCAGCTATATATTTAGAATTTGGTTAAATTAAAAAATAAATGAAGGAAAACACCAGTAAAAGAGAAAGAGGGAGGGAGAGAGAGAGAATAAAATAGGATTAAGGAAATGGAGGAATGAAAAAGAATAAGAAACTTCAGCACTGATAAATAACACAATGAATTAGAGTAAATGCCTAAATGTATAGTGTAGCATATGTGTAGATTGTAAAAAAGAAATGGCAAACAACTAAATTAAAAGATGAATATGTGTCAAGATATTCCAAAATATGTCTCTTTTTGCTTCTTGAGACCCTATACTTGTATGTTAATGGAATAAAAGTTATTTTATAACATTATTATATTTCTGTACAAAATATACTCAATGTTACATATATAGATTTATATATGATATATATCATTTCAGTGAAACAACAATAAAGAATAGGAATGCTTTTTCTCCAGTGTTGATGTTACAAAATTCAGAATAATTCTAATAGATATCAGAAAATAGCATTTCTAATGCCATCTAGTGAGTTCTGATTGTAATACATGATAACGTGTGAATAAATTTGGAGAGGTATTAAAAATACAGAAAGAAATGATTTGCCCAATGTAACCCAGTAAAATATTTTTTTGAAACAAGGAGGGGGCCCGAGTTATCTCGGGCAAATCACAGAAGTTTTTGCTGAATTGGAACTTACAGTAAGTCAACAGGATTTTTACAAGTTTGTATAAAAAAATCAACCAATTTTTTTAAAATAACTATTTCATATAATAAATATAGAATTATTGGTGACCACAAATGTTCAGAAATGATAATAGCTTTAAAACTATGAATCCTGGAGTTGAAGAAGGATAATGGCAAGCCTCATAACAAATCCAGAAATGTAATTGCAATAGCAAAGTAGATTTGTTATGTTAAAGTCAAGATGAAACTAACCAAATATGAGTTGTCCATCCTTATAGACCTGCATCACAATTTTTAAGACTTCAAATTCGATAGACACTAGTTGTGATTCATATTCCCATGGCAAATATTATATAAGAGAAGTTAATGTTGAAAAAATGAAGGATACTAGTGCTGTGATTCATTTTGTTAAACAAGATTATATTATTTAAAAACCGTTCCAAGATATGATGTTACATGTAAGTACTTTCTCTGTGTAGTTTGAACCAATGTGTAATAATTCTGTTGTTAAATGTGTTTCAAAATATTTAATGTTTTACATGCTTTTGATCTAATGTTCAATAAACTTTTTTCATTCTTATTCATGAAGTTAAAGTTAAGTAAGGGATAAGGAAAAAAGATGAAATTACCATAACAGATAAATTATTAATTATAATGCTTCAATTTCTTAGTTCAAAAATACAGTGTACACATAGGTGTAAAACAGAAAAACAATGTTTTTTTTTTTTCAAGTTTTTTGAGCTGGGGCACGGTTATACCTTGCACATATCTTTCAGTTATAAAAACATAACGCATTCAATAAACTACATTTTCAATGACATTATCTTGTAATTGTTATCAACATTCAAAACAAATTTGATTACAGTTTTTTGGAATTGTTTCAAATTCCATGCATTGGTTTTCAATATTCTAACTACAAAAAACATTACCTAATAACTGAGAAGCTTTCAATACAATGAAATGTTAAACATTTCTATAATGACTGGCATATGCTTACTCTCAAACAAGAGGAAAAGCTTTAATTGATTTTAAGATGTTTAAAAAATTGGAACCTTATTTCTGACATCAGTTTTTCAGAACTTTATCGTACAAAAAAACCTGACCCAACCTAAAGTCTGGCTTTTTGAAAATACACAAAATGGATTACCTCAAGCACCTATTGACACTCAGTTCCCATGCATAAAAACATTCTAAAGATCTTGTGCTTTTACTAACCTTAATAACTGAAAACAGTTGAAAGAGAGATGTAAACTTGCTAATGCAAACTAATCAAGATGCAAAGTAGTGGGTCGTGTGGCCTAAACAACCTACAGGACACACTGTGTGTTATTAACAGGAGTGATAGTTTAGCAATTTTCCATTTTCTGTAGCTCAGACTGGTAATCCAAACTATTACATATTTTCAATGGATGTGCTCTACAGACTACAGGACCCTTACTTCACATACCAAATTTCAAGGCAATCCATTAAGAAATACACGAGGTATAAAATCCCCAATTTTGATTGTGTTTCTTCCCCTTTTTTTCTCTTCCCAAAAAGTATGGAAACTTTATGTCATAGAAAAAAGTATATATATACTACACTTTCATATATTTGTTTCAAATTTGGCACAGTGATAAATCTTTACAACCTAAAATTAGGTATGAAATTTGGTCTAAGTATAAGGCACATGTGCAAAGTTATTCAACAAAAACTGCTCAGTTTTGACCAAAATATTTGACACACACCTACGCAAAAAGTCACGTGAGCTATTGGTTGGAAATTTTTATTACAACTTCACCTAAGAGTGAAGGTTGGCCACTTTTAGTTTTTTGTTATTAAAGATGACTAATCTAGAGCAACAAAATTATAGGATGAAAGCATGTGCAGATACATAAGTATTGGTTAGGTCAAGCACGCTAGATTAGTGGTTTCTAGCTCAAGTTTTCGAAAGAATCATATGGGTGGACAACTATTATTCATTGTGAATATTTAAGCACAGATTTGCACTAGATTACGTATCTTGTTTTATTCACCAAGTTGAATAAAAAATGAGCCCTGGCCAAATAAGGAATGAATATTTGCTGTAAAATTCTTATCAATGCTCGAAGTGTACCTACCAGTTTGGCCATCAATATTTGATTTCGTTCCTTATACATCCCACATAATAAACATCTGATAAACTATTAACCAGTTATCCCCAACAAAGAATGCCTTGCATTCTAGCTTTAATCAACAAACAAAATAACAGCCTCTTAAATTGTTGTTCAAGGGCAGGTAATTAGTTTGTTTTTGATGGTCATCTTTATGACCAGATAAACTGGTTGGTGATTGGATCACCCCTAGATCCAATGTTTCTCTGTTAATATGAACATCAGTGACTGGATAAATGCCCCCTTTAATACAAACTAGTGTTATATAGAAGATATGCTAAAGATACATTCCACTTTTTCACAACACTGTTTTCATTTGTTTTAAAGCAAAGACACATTAAGCTATCTGCTGTGTCCCCTGCTAAGAATCAAACGTGGGATTTTAGTGTTGTAAGTCCTTAAACATATCCAACTTGGGGACTGCAACATTGATCATGGCAAGAAGTTTTTAAAATACCAAAACCTGCAACATACATGTGTTAACTTTATATGTAAGATGGAAGAAAACAATAACTTTGTAGATGTTCAAGTAAATAAACTAAACAATCTCTTTGCTACATTTCTTTACTGTAAGAAAACATCTAGCTTATACATTCATTTTGACAGTTTCATACCACACTCCTTCAAACATGACTATTCTAAATCTCCTAAACAAAGCATATATTGTGTGCAAATTTAGAATAAAATCATGTTTTGAAGGAGTGTGGTATGTTCTGATTGCTTTTATCTTTATTCTTAAATTTCCAAAATTCATAACATATTACAAAGTAATGACTATCCCCTAAATTTCTTGCATTTTATTACACAAAATTTTTAACAAATAAAATATAATGTTATGTTTAGTATTTAAACCAACATTTAAATTGAAAATTTGTTTTAAGCCAAAAGCACTACCTGTCTCTGCACTCATTAATCATGTATAAATTATCTGGTGGTATCTGTCAGGCCACCTATACTAGTAAACAAATCATCCACAAATACATACACATGAACACATGGGAATTTTAGCCAGAAATGAATGTAACCCATTTAACCTACCTGAGTGGGAATTACAACCATCCCATCCTTTTTAAAAACTTTAAAATTCTCCTTTTCAGAAGAACAAATTATTAAATCTTTATTAAAGGAAGTCTTCACATTTCGAATGATCACCCAACACTAAATAATATCAACTTGTTCTTGTTGTGATTAATAAAATCATTCCAGATTTCTAGGTTTTTTTAATTGTACTCATTATTATACAATTATTATTTTTTTAAAGATGTAAGTGTATATACATATATTTAAGCCTTTTTTTTTTATAAGGTTTTCTCTTTATAATGTCATTACACATATCTTCCAAATGTTTTATCATACATTTAATTAAATTTTTACTACTTAAATCTCTTTTCTTTATAAGTGTTTGTTGTATCATAAACTTCTCACTCTATAGCTGAGGATTTAATTTGAAAAATTCCAAAATGTCTTTAATTAAAGACATTGTAAAATATATTATAAAGTTTTGTTTTCCACCTGTTGAATCAGTTGCACATAACATTTTAAAAATAAACATTAATGATGTAACTTACAATTTTTGGATTGACAGACAAATAGAAAGTAATAGTATAACCTGGTCCTATTAACAAAATTAAACTGTGAAAAAAATGAAGTTAACGACCTCTTCTCAATCATCCTTTCAGTGGTATTGTACCACTAGATAACAATAATACAGGTTATATCTAAGCCTAGTGTGATCTGGAAAGTTAGTAAGTGTTTGCATGTGCTTAAGAGCAGTAGAAGGATAAAAAAGAAGCAACTAGATTTATGTCACTTTAAGAAAAATAAAGAAACAACTGGCCAAAATTATACCTTTAAAAGTTGAGAGATTTAATCTTTGATATGCTTAGGACAGTTGTATAACTATGGCATGTCTACGTGTGATTAGTAATTAATTACTGATATTTGATATTAAATAATGTTTACCATTTATGTACTGTCTTTCAGCTGTTAATCTGCAGTTGTCTCTAGTATGTCCTGAGGACTGTGCGTGGTGACAGGAGCCAGGATTTGTTCTTTTTTAGAAAGGCAAGTAATGTCATCTACTTGTTTTAAAACCCAAAGTATAGAAAAAAATAACAATAAATATCATAACTTCTCATTAGAGCCTCTAAGTGAGCAGAATCAGTAAATATGCTTATATTTATTTAAAATCACTAAAATACCCTTTTCTAAACTAGGGTTTAGGAAATACAGGCACAAAATATAGAGTTCAGGATTTTTAAATTCTACAGTTTTTAAAACGAAGCAGAAACCCGAAATTTAACAATGAAAGTCAATATTTCCTTAAAAAACGTTTTCAACTTCACTCAGAAAATTCAAAAACTTTGTAGAATAACAAATACTACTACTAATCTCCCAAATCATAGATCAGTCTTTCCTGGACATTAATTTGTTTCTTGCTCTTCAAACACTCTCATGAGAGAAGCTATCAATTACACTGACTGCTACCAGTATCTCACTCCTTGTGACTGAACATGATCAGAGGAGAAGCTTCCACCTGTACACATTTCCATAAGAACATCTTGCTCTGACTCTTCCTTCTGTTGTTTTTTTACTGGCTTTTGGATTTTTTGCACTACTCCATGCCTACTTTGGGGATAACTTGGCAATGTTTTGCTGTACATATAGCTGGCGGATCACACTGTAAACACGATTCACTGTATTTAGGTTCCTTACATGGTCCTGGCCTTCTTGTAACTTTGGTCATACTTGTTCCACACAAAAATGGAAAACTGATTTCAAAACAGCTGAATTTTTTACATACGGCAGTGTTATCCAGTTTTTATGGTATTTTCTGCATAAAAAATGATTCTGAAATTCTAATTTTTGTTCTGGCCAAAAAACTAATCTTGTGCGGGTTTCTGAATTACCATGATCTTATATACACATTTTTTTACATTTGTATATATTCACACAACACGTATATACACTCTCCCAGGCATTGTTAACTAGTTGCCAATTCTACAGTAAAGCCATATATTTGTCTAATTTCTTAACATTTTTAGTTATGCTGAAAAAAACATGTCCCTGTTTATTGAATCATAATTTTCCCCTTTAAACCATAGTAAATTGCTAAATTATTCATTACTATAGTTATCTGGTTAACATATAACTTTATTTAACTATCCAGTCTCTCAATCTTGTCTATTTATATTTACATGTGTACATAATATATCTTGCTTAAGCAGCTAATTTTGTTACAGCATGATTTTATTACTTTTTTTATGGAACTTAGTGCTCTATTTTGGTGTACAAAATCTGAACAATGAACATTCTTTCCAAACAGACAATTTATTATCACTTAATACAAGATTAAGATGCATTAGCACTAAAGTTTTAATGCTTTTTTCCCCTTTCATTATTCCAGTAATGCGATCATGTACATTTCCAATATTACAAACAGATGCACTACCACTGAAATTTTAGTAACTTCCTTCTCATGAAACAAAGAAATAAATATGATTTTAGTATACATAATACATCCTAATAATATTAGATATGATAATGATTTAACTACCACAGATAATTTATTAACAATTTTCTTCCTTCGTATTATTAGAGGTTTTAAGAGTATTATTATGTCTTTACTACTGAGGAACTATAAACAATAAACTATTTTTAGATATCATTGTGATGGATCTTGCATCAACCAATATTGTATGAAATAAATTCACTTGTAGACTTTTACATTAAAATAAATGTGGTGTATTCATAATGTATGTGCTTTTGTTTTTCTTTAGCTTTTGCTCAGAGACTTTTTACATTGTAATTTAGAACTCTGCTATTAAAACAGATGATTTGGAATTTGAATGAAAATATTTGAGCTTACAGTTTGTTTTAACATTTTTTTTTCTTACATTTTCTTTTATTTTGGACCTAGAGATGTATTAAAGTTCAAATGGATACCTTAAAGAATAACAGTGAATTATTTGCTACACTCTTAAAAGACATTTCTGTACTGTTAGAGTATATGTGGAATTTTAAACTTTACTATTGCTACATCCTCCTTCACAACTAACTTGAGTAAAATACAGAGTTAGAAGATATTTACAGGTTGACTACAATGTGGCATGAGAAATTGAGTGTATGTTGTACTTGTGTAGCTGTCAAAAAGTTGACAACTTAAAATACTAGACCAAACTATGTACTTCTTTTTATCAGGCAGAGTTATATATTATATAGAAATTGTGTACCAGTTGTCTTATACTAGGTTAAGTATGTTAAGAATGAGAGGCCAACAAACAGGCCAATATCACCCTGCAGGCTGGAAAGGGTTATCTAAACATCAAAACATGTTAATGTTCATAGATGTCACCAAGTTTAAATGATATATTAATAGAATTATAGGCATGTATGATTCCCTTTCTGTTTTATGTAGTTTTCCTGATTTTTACAACAAAGATTAAAATTTAAATGGTTTTACTGCTTCAGATATTTTAATATTATAACATTCAGTATTTTTCATAAAACATTTAGTCTAATGCTCTAATCTGGTAAAAAGTTTTCCACTCTCTAACTTGGCCAATCTGCTTCTGGCATATCTCATGGAGATGGAGAATGAAATGTGTATTCATGCTATTCTATGCAAACAGATATTGGTCAAGTTGCCAGACACAGCAACTACAGTGTTCTTTGCTATTGGATTGCTGAAATGGGAAACCACAGCTCTCTTACATTACATAGGTTATGGAAAGTATCAGAGAGGACGTGTGTACTTTGGACATGACAACTTTATGACAAAGCATTTTGCAATGGAAACTATGTTGCTGTGCTATTGTCAAAATGTACATTCGTTAAAACATGATTTACGTTTGAAATTCCTCAATTAGTACAGCAATGTCTTTGGATACTGTAGTAAATACTCCACTGATAACTATTTGAATTCTAATATATCTCCAGGTCAAAAATAAATGAAAACAAAAACAACCAGCAATTGCACACACATAATTTTCTATCAAATGCAATCATGACAGTCATTATGGCTCATGAAACTTCTTTTATTGTTTTCCACGAATACATGTACATATCAAGAAAATACAGCATTTATTATTTCAGGTATGTAAGCAAACCAGCTGACTGTCTTTAAAGAAAGATATATGTGATTAGGGATGTCAGATGAACAGATTTTGTAAAGAATTTTCTTTAAAATGAACTCAAGCACTCTCATCATTGTAAAACTTGCACCAAATTCTGGCTTTGATATATATACACACACACATACATACATACAGGCCATATTGCCATGTTTAGTCATGTTCTATCTATCAACCAGAAACAAATTTGTATAATTACATTCATAGTTCCAATGGTATGGTCTATTTTTTGTTGTTGAACTTTGATTTCTAAGTTCAGTAATGATGGTTTCCAATGCACTTTAATTGCTGGCTTTAAAATAATTTGAGTGGATGAATATTACTGCACTCTATAATGTATTTGCCAGTGCTAGTGGGATAAAGTTTGTAACTTCTGATGTTCTTTATATCTCTGCTGAAGCCTCTAGTAGTGGAAATATCATACTCAAGTTTGTAATTTGAGCATGCATAAATACATATTACAGAGGGCTTCAGGATAAAATAAATTTTGTCCTTTTTAGACTTGAGAAAAAACATAGTTATTAGCCTGTTTTGTGTTTTAAAGATACAACTAACTTGTATGTGTGTATAATTTTAATTTTGTTTTTGATGTTATAATATATCAGTTTGAAAGCATAATGAGAATTGTTTTATGTAGAGAACTTACATATTTCATCAGAACATGTTTTTCTAAATAATGAATATTTCATTATTTTGTTATCAGTTCACATTAATACTAGTCTGGTATATATTTATAGCCTACATCGTTATTACTTTGAATGAGAAAGAGTTAACATTTATTATTTTGATTCTATCATGTTTTACTTTTAAAAAAAAAACATACGAGTTATATTTTTAGTAACTTAAATATTCTCTAGAGGGAGTTACAGGTCTTAATGATAACATTCATATCAAAGTGTGTAACAAGTATAGGCCTACAGCATCTAGAAAATTCTTGGCATATGATATAATGTTTTTTTTTCTTCTAGTACATTAGAGCTAAATTATAAACAAATATAATAAAAATTAAATATCATAAAGACAAGTAGTTGTAGTAATATAAAAAGTTTAATGCTGCAAAAGATACTGAAACAAAAGTCAAAACTACAAAATAGAGTTAATTAGAACTTAATTTTTTATCCATACTTTCGTAAATCACTATAATCATGTTAGTCTAAGCCAAAATAGGGATACATGTTTTTAACGTTTTTGTAGTTTTGACTTGTTTAAATATTTTAAAACTTTTTGTACTACTAAATATAATTTGTTATGAAACTATTAGGTAGTTCATTCTGACATCACACTTTCTCCATCTCTTGCACATTCACATAAGTACAGTTATACATGCATACACATGTTATTCATGAAGTGTTCATCTTATATATTATACCATGTATAAACACAAGAATGATTTGGAAAACCTAAAGTCAAAGAAAGAGAGAAAAAAAATTAGAGGAAACACTAGCTAAACTAAGAAGCTAACAGACTTATGGGCTTCATTCTCTAGTGATAAAACCATTGCCAAGAAACAACAATCTCGGGAAGATGATGACTGTCAACCTCATCATATCAAATCAAGCCCTTGTCTTCAATCATAAAGTGCCAAAAACGTAAACCCCAACCAAGACTGTGAAAACAATTATGTAGAGACTACAATTTTCAATACTGATGACCATTAGCCTCATCAAATTGAATTGGACCTTTACCAACAAGAAGAAATCAATTATTACAATGACAATACTAATCCATCATTTACATTTGACATTGGTACACAGACACAAGTTTCTGATTAAATGAGAGAATTTCTTTCTGCGTTGGATATTACCTCTTGCC
>NW_013675910.1:0-3028 GCF_000517525.1 Limulus polyphemus
TATATAAAATCATGTATAAAAACACGTTATAGTAACCCTCTGGTGGCTAACAAGCACACTAAAACATTTTTCTCTTCTTGTTTAATTATAACATTATGATTACATGTATTAAAATCTACTTCTCATTGGATCATTGATAGAACATAAAAATCATGTATAAAAACACGTTATAGTAACCCTCTGGTGGCTAACTAGCACACTAAAACATTTTTCTCTTCTTGTTGAATTATAACATTATGATTACATGTATTAAAATCTACTTCTCATTAGATCACTGACAGTACATAAAAATAATGTATAAAAACACGTTATACTAACCCTCTGGTGGCTAACTAGCACACTAAAACAGACGAATCGAATAAGTTAGATGAACGTTTATATTTATTATTTGGACTAACGCAAGAAGTAATGAAACGTATAATTAAAATTGTGGTTGAAAGTAAAGAACACAACAGATTAACTATAAAAATGGTTACTTTAGTGTGTCAGGTGTTTCTGTTATTAATGACAGACTATAGGAAATAGTGTTTACTTTAATACGACAGCTGTTAGATGATTCATCTTGTCTGGTGGTTGTGTCTGTTATTGATATAACGTATACAATTGCATATACTGTAATATTAATATTTATAGTGTACCAGTTAGCCACCAGAGGGCTACTTTAGTGTGTCTGTTATGGGCCAAGAGCTATATAAGATGATATGTGATGTGTTCTTCTTCATAGCTCGAGATTCGTTGAGTTTAAAGGTACGTAATCCTTGGGTTCTTGTTTTGTTTTTAGTGTACACGTGGTGTGTCACAGCCCTGTTTAGAGAGTACCTCTTATACATAATTCTCTCCTAGCGGTAAGAAGATAGATCTTATACCAGTTTTCCAAATTGGCTTATAATAAGCTGAATTGGTCTTCTTTTTGTGTTCTTTTTTCAAATTCTCTTTAATTTAGTTGAGAGCTGAGGGTTGTAGGAGGGTTTCAATTGTTGACTGGGTTGTTTAATAGATCTCGTCATTACAATATTAGAATCATCCTATCTCAACTACTGGTCAATTAGAAAACACACCCACAATCGTCAACTTTCTAACCCACCCACTTAACAAATTGTTTGAGAGTATTTCTATATAATAGCAATGATAATGAATATTATACAGATCTTAAGTATTTATTGGAATAATTCATATTATCATGTTGTCAGACACTAAACGTTTGGTTTTATTTTACAAATCAATACTTGTCCATATGCATGGTAACTTTGACGTTTTTCTAACTGTTGTTAATCTGTGTTTTGGTTGATCCGTCGGGTCTTGTTCTTGGTTGTTAGATATAAACTTTCTGTAAAAATGAAGGTTCTGCTTTCGGGTTTTATGAAATGAGAACAACATCCAGAGTTCCAAAAAATGTTGAAGATAAAATCAATTTTATTCTTAAGTAGCATTTATCAAATAAAAGATATTTTTAACATTAAAAAAATGACACATAAAATGTTGTCCGGTTCTGATACTGGTATTAGTGTTTCTGTGATACATCGTGACTCGAGAGTACCTTTCTATTTTCGTGACTCTCCACCAAAAGTACCTCTGTTCTATATCTTGATCCTGTAGCTAGTAAGAGATAGAATTCATGGGTTGTACTAAGTTTTCAATGTTTTATGTTAGGCTTCGTTATAAAGTTAAATTTCACTAACTACATTAATTTTGGTTTTAACAGATCGGAGAAATGAAGACTACAACAATTATTATACTTTTGATGTTTACAACATTTTTGGAAGCAGCTCCGGGTGAGATTCTAAATTATTTAAGACTGAATTCATAGAAAAAGTTTAAATGTTATGATATAAATATAAATTAGAAGTTACGTTATTGTTAATCGTAACAAGAACCTATTACAATGTTTACTTCTGGTTTGTTGTTAGTGAAAGTTTTCAACAGAATATTTAATAAAAGTAAGATAATTTATAACAAAAAATAGGTGGTTAAAAGTTCTAAACTTGTTTATGTTTCTAATGAAAGAATGTAGACAATAATATACTTTTGTTGATGGTTAACATTTTTTGTAACAACTGAAAGTGAGATTTTAAATTATTTCAACATGAACGTATGTATGAAACATTAATACAGGGTGGCACAAAAATATTGTACAACCATGCTTGTTTTATAAGATCTGTCTTTAAAGTAAATATTTTAAAATAAATTCCGTTTGTTGTTAAAGTCTCTACAACTGAATATAAAACTGAAAGTAAGGACTGTTAACGATAAAAAAAACAGATAAAAGTTTCAGATGTTTCTGTTGTTAATAAAAGAATGTAGAAAATAATGTTTACTTTAATACGACAGTTGTTAGATGATTAATATTGTGTTTGTTATTGTTATAATATATACAGTCCACAGATGTGAAAACAATGTTTTAGTGTGTTAGTTAGCCACCAGAGGGTTAATATAACGTGTTTTTATACATTATTTTTATGTACTATCAATGATCCAATGAGAAGTATATTTTAATACATGTAATCATAATGTTATAATTAAACAAGAAGAGAACAGTGTTTTGTTTATATGGTTTATTAACTATTCTCTATAATTATCCCACGTCTGTTTTGTTTATATGTTTTTAACTATTCACTATAATTATCCCACGTCTGTTTTGTTTATATGTTTTTAACTATTCACTATAATCATCCCTCGTCTGTTTTGTTTATATGTTTTTAACTATTCACTATAATCATCCCTCGTCTGTTTTGTTTATATGTTCTATAACTATTCACTATAATCATCCCTCGTCTGTTTTGTTTATATGTTTTTAACTATTCACTATAATTTTCCCTCGTCTGTTTTGTTTATATGTTCTATAACTATTCACTATAATTATCCTTCGTCTGTTTTGTTTATATGTTTTTAACTATTCACTATAATTATCCTTCGTCTGTTTTGTTTATATGTTTATTAACTATTCACTATAATTATCCCACGTCTGTTTTGTTTATATGTTTATTAACTATTCACTATAATTATCCCACGTCTGTTTTGTTTATATGTT
>NW_013675910.1:3748-7129 GCF_000517525.1 Limulus polyphemus
AATGATCCAATGGGAAGTATATTTTAGTACATGTAATCATAATGTTATAATTAACCAAGAAGAGAACAATGTTTTAGTGTGCTAGTTAGCCACCAAAGGGTTACTATAACGTGTTTTTATACATGATTTTTATGTACTATCAATGATCCAATGAGAAGTAGATTTTAATACATGTAATCATAATGTTATAATTAAACAAGAAGAGAACAATGTTTTAGTGTGCTAGTTAGCCACCAAAGGGTTACTATAACGTGTTTTTATACATTATTTTTATGTACTATCAATGATCCAATGGGAAGTATATTTTAATACATGTAATCATAATGTTATTATTAAACTAAAAGAGAAAAATATATGACTGACATTTTACATAAGATACTATTCTGATAACAAGTAAGTAGATTGGTTTACAAATCCACCAGTAGGAGGTTTTATTGAAAAACTAAACAAATTAACGAAAGTGTTAAATAAGATTATATTTTGTGACGTGTTCTGTTACATCATTGGTTGAACTAGGTTTTGACGTAATGTTAACTGTTTTATAAACGTAATGTTTATTGGTTAGGCTTCACAAATAGATAAATAGTGACGAAATCATTATAATTCTAATATCATTTTATGTTTTTTAATACTGTCATTTTGTTACTGTCTGAAGCTGCGAGCACTTGCCGGGATGACATCGTATGTCCGAAATATTTTACTCGCTGTGATGTTCCTCCTGACTGTTGTTGTCTAGGTTTTACTGGTGCAGAACTTGGACTTGGACTTCAAGGTGGAGGTGGCATCGGGTTTAAAGTTTAAAAGGAAACACTGAGGATTAACAATGAGGATACTTGAGTATTCATATGGAATTTTATTATCAATAAAAAAATAAACAATACAAAAAATTCCTGTGTTCTTTTTGTTGTTAAACACAAAGGTCTATCTTAACTGTGACCACTCGAGGGATCGGAACTCGAAATTTAGCATTATAACTTCTCGAGGTTACCAGTAGCTCAATGGAAGGAAAATGCTTATGTTTAAATGTTAATATATATACAAAATGAAGTCATAGCGTCTTATAAACCAAATAGCTGCCTATAAGGAGATTTAAAATTTTTTCGAAAGATCACACAAGTGTATAATAAGGAATGCCAATGAGTTTAAAACGGCACATGAAGAGTAATATTTTAACAGTTAATATTAGAAATCTGCAACAGAGGGCGTTAGTGTTGATAATTACTTATTGTTATTGTGTATTACAACCAAACATAACCCACAATCGAGTAAATCTTCTGGACCATAATAAGTATTAAAAATTTTTCATACATTTTTCATTAATGTGTTCTTTTAAATCAAATCTACTTCTAGATATCAACAACAAACGATAACTATTCCAGCTAAATAAGTAACACTCGTTTATATGTGACAAAATAATACTTGATATGTGTCTTTTGTATTTTTAATTAATTCTAATAAGTGGGAAGTAAAAAATGGCGTTCGAAGAAAATGACGCAAGATTTCATAATAGTGAGATATCATCCTTATGGTTCAGTATATTTTGAAAAGTATTTATGTTTGATATAATAATATAGAGTTAGCACTTTGGAACAGAGAATTATAATAATTGACAAAAATAATTAAAAATGAATGTCACCCTTACTCTTTAGAATAATTTAGAGCAGCGCCATCTATTGTAAAAATAGTGAAAAGTAGCGTCACCTAGTGTAATAATAGAGTAAATATAAATCAATTCCGGGTCTTATATGAATAATTTCGCTAGTTCTTTTTTTTTTATAATGTTTACTGTGTCATTTATAAAATAGTTATTAAACTCATATTCCTGGGCTGCACGTGGCCTTCTGGTTAACGCGCCCAGAACTATGAATCCCAGAACTGATGGTTCGCGTCACGTTGACGAAATTAAACCAAGGTTGAGGTCAAAGTCGAAACATAAGTTATGAACTGATATGTATAATATATATAAAGGTATCTATTTCTTTATAATTGAGTAAACTAAATTAAACCAAACTATAACCTGATATGTTACGTTCAATCAAGGTTGGTTAGGATGTTATCTAGGTTTCTAACATTATAACTAAGACGTCTGAATCACGTGGTGCTATTTCTCATATTCACTGATTCTAAAGAGTTTTTGTTTTAGGACAATAAAGTTGAACGACAGAATATTTTATTTCTCTGACATGACAGAACGATATAAATATCTGAAGACTCTATATGTTTGTTTTATGAACAAAGCCACATTTGACTATCTGATGTTTTCACTCTAGGGAATCAAACCCCGGATTTAAGGTACTTAAACATATTGCCCTCCCCTAGGGGACTATTTGAAGACGTTGGGTTAGCTGTTTGAGAATCTAGCTTCATCAATTTAATAAATAGTAAAGGTTAAAAAGTTCAACCTTACCCTAACACTTAACGACAATAGTAAAACGGGACGAAAACTTAACAACTTGGTAATCAAAAGGTTTGGATGAAGACAAAATAATTTTGATATAACGTTTGGTATTTATGGAAGAATTACTAAAGCTATCTCCCACCGTCCTTAATAGTTAATTACTGACAAGAGGGAAGACAGCCAGTCAGTAGCAAACATACCACACAACCAACACTCACACTAAGTTATTGACAAAATAATCTGTAACCACACAGACGAGGGAATGTTATATCTCTAGTGTGTGTCACTAAGTGATTGACTGTCACTCTTATAGGACACTGATAACTTAAAGTGCAAAGAATACGTTGTGTTATCTTATGGAATGGAACCCGACTCAATTGCTTCGAAACGCTTAGCTCTATCACAAGGTCAACTCTTGCCTGTTATACGTCTGTAATTACAAATAACGAGACAAAGTATTAACGTGAAGAGAGTTGGAATTCCACATACCTTAGTTTCTTGTCCACAAAGATCGGTAATTTTTGGTTCTGTCTTATAGAAACGTGAAGCTACAAATTTACGATCATTATTCTCGATTAGAATGAAACAGCGAAACGTTTCAGTGGTAAGAGGTTTCTCCTGACTTATAGATAGGTTCCAAGCATGTTGCCCGTTTCGCCCCTGTGAATCTATCAACACATGTAAATATTTCTTACAAAATAGGACTAGATCTCTTTAGATAAGTAACAGAAACATGAGAAATAGAACAGTATACAATTAACGGTTCAGTTTAAGACAATTATTGAACAATAAATAATATAACTGATATTTTGTTAATCTAAAATTACATTACATATTAAGAATGTAAAAATAGCACATTTTAAAACACTTATTGATAATTAGTTTCTTAGTTTGGTTACGTAGCAGGTCACGTGAGCTGTCTTACACGTACGTTCTTAGATACTAACTCAATAATTATATATATATATATATATATATATATA
>NW_013675910.1:7150-17403 GCF_000517525.1 Limulus polyphemus
AACTGAAAGTTTTATGAGTTGTTTTTATGAATATTTTCCGAAGCTCTTAAATAACTAGGTAAACATTTCATGATTTCTAAATAACCAACATTTTAATATTGATGTTCATTTGGCCCTCTACTGGTTCACTCGAAATTAATTTAGCTCATTATTCAAAATAAAACTAACGACATGCGGAGTCTAATAACATTTGTGTAAAGTTAATCAATGTATAAATAATTAAATTTCTTCACAAAGTACATTTTTATTTACTACTTACATAGGCCTTTCATTAAAATTCAAGAAGCTAATACTTAATACTTGCACAAAATATTTGTTGAATTCAATTTATTCCCTCAAATATGCTACCATCTGGTGTGTAGAAAGTACAACAAATAATAACAATTTTTACTGGATGTTAATAATACGATGACTTACTAGAATCACTGTTTATTGTAAGTCTATTAGCTAAATATTTTCCAAGAACTACTGTTGTCAGAGAAAATATAACAACAATTCATTTATAATGTTCTTTTTCTGTATATTAACAAAAACCTTTTCTATATATTAGGATTCATAATGTCAAAATTACATTCATAACAAGATGTTGTCATTGGGAATTTTTGGCCGAGTTTTATGATAGGTTTAATGATCTTAAAAGTAGTTAATCGGTTGTTCTCAAAAGCCATATTTTCAAGAAATATATTTCATCAGTAGAGCGCGTTCTGGTGAACAAAATAAATCAAATTTGATATATTTTCTTTAATTTCAGAGATTATATATGATAATTAGTAGTTTTTAATTGACAGTTTGTAATAAAATTACGAATTAAACGTAAGTTTATTATTGAATCAGTAAAATTATTAAAATCCTGAACATTCTATCTGATATACACTGTACAATGGTACTGGTAGTTTAGTAAAAAATATTTCCTAAGATTTATCTGATACTCGGTATTGTATTCCTGTCTAACTATTAGTTTGGATGTATTCCTTAGTACTAAGAGTTGTCAGTATTAGGTGTTGATAGACGTCATGATCTATAGACTGTTATATTTTGTTGATGCTACACACAAACGGATGAGCTAATCAATATAATACACAAAAGTCAATGTTAACTTGTCAGTTATATCGTGACATAAAATTATAAACGACATAACCTGGTTGTTAAACTCTCAGGATCGAAACCTGTTGCCGAATACGAAGAAATATATATATATATCTAGGTCTGTTTAGTTGTGAGAAATAGTTTATAACGTCTGTAGAAATTAACTTGAAAGATTCTGAAAGTTTACAAAAGTCAATAAATTGATAGCTTCCTTTAAAAACAAATATCTAAGTAAGAAAAGATTAAAAAAATCTGTCTAACGATCAAACTTGTGTATAATAAAAAGTGACAAGGAGTTGAAAACGGCACATGAAGCGTAATATTTTAACAGTAAATATTAGAAATCTCTAACAGAGGGCGCTTGTGTTGATAATTACTTATTGTCGTTTTAATTCATCGTAATTAGTAGGTAGAAAAAAATGGCGTTCCAAGAAAATGACGCAGGATTTCATAATAATGAGATATCATCCTTATGGTTCAGTATATTTTGGAAAGTATTTATGTTTGATATAATAATATAGAGACGGTATTTTGGAACAGAGAATTATAATAATTGACAAAAATTATCAGCTTAATGATAAAA
Organism: Limulus polyphemus; assembly: GCF_000517525.1. Taxonomy (NCBI): domain Eukaryota; kingdom Metazoa; phylum Arthropoda; class Merostomata; order Xiphosura; family Limulidae; genus Limulus; species Limulus polyphemus. The sequence continues at coordinate 8,820 of NW_013675910.1, forward strand.
CAAAACACTAACGTAATAACAGGAAGCATTTATTAGACGTCTCTGTTATTACATTCGTGTTTTGTTTTATGACAAAAATAATTAAAAATTAATGCCACCATTACTCATAAAAATAATTTAAAGCAGTGCCATCTATTGTAAAATGAGTGAAAAGTTATGCCACCTAGTGTAATAATAGAGTAAATAGAATTCAATTCCGGTTTATATATTAAGAATTTTCCTAATTTCGTTATTATATTTTCTGTGTCATTTATAAAAGAGTTATTAGTGTTCTTTCCGTCGCTAGAGATTTTTTTTTAATTTCGAGCGCAAGAAATAAATTGTAATGTTGAACTATTTGTTTATGGTAAACAGTAAATCTGAAGTCAACAACCAAAACATCGTTTTCTTTTTTACAAAGAAATAGCCGTCACGTTAAATAGCAAGATATTATTTTGGTGTATATATACACATGAAGAAGGAACATGAGTAATATTTTACAATCTATATTTTAGGGTAAACAAAAATAATCTGGACGTAATTAGGAGAGGAAGTTTGACGTCACTAAGTAAAACTTAAAAATCACGTGTTGGATATAATACTTGAAAATAAGTATGAGATTGTTTTGTAAACTGTAACCGTTCTAAAAATCTATAAAATATTATAATATGGTTTTGTGACATTACCCTGAATTAGTCTAGAACGTAAACCATCAACTAATAACGAGTTTATTTACACTACAAACACTGTTAGACACGTGAAATAAAATAATTCAGCTCATTAGTTTGTTTTTATGGTAGTTATAGGAATATTATGATTAAATACCCAATTAAACAACACCAACTTTACGGTGAATTGGTCGTTAGATCTTAACTGTCAGTACAATGATATCACGTGACAACGTCGTTACTAAGTTCTACTTGACATGTTTCATTCCACGAGTAAGTAAAACTTGAATATTTTGATACAATAAACACGTGCCTTACCTTATATTAACAGTTTACCAAACGTGTTCATTGGCTAGGCCTTACAACTAGATTAATATTGACCAATAGAAAACATTATAAGATATTATCAGTGTTATATTCACTAACTTGATATGATTACTTGCCGATATGACGTCATATGTTCAAAGCGTCCTTTTCTCAGTATCACACACAAGTCGAAAAACGTTAACATTTTCCTAACCCTAATCTATTCTTAATCAGCGTACACTAGATAATTTGTTAACATTTAAATACAATAAAACTATATGGCTTTATATATTATCTATAAACTCATTACTGATTATATTATCACAAGAATAATATCAAGGTTTGTCCGAATGTTATTAAAAAATTAATTTTACTGTACGACTCAACCTAGACATTAGATTAGAAGATCAGTTTATTAAAACTAGAGATATAAATGTCCATTAAAATAGCGTTAGAGGACACGACGAGCGTTTGGTAAAAACCGGGAATTTTGTGGTTCTATTATCTCCAGTTAAGTTTCTCGCCATTGATTTTGTAGATGTAGGTGTAAACTTGTGTAATAACTTCGAATTGTTGGAAGTTTTACTGAGAAAAAATGTTTAGGTACTAACATGTTACGATGTTCATTATTTACAGCTGTTGTCACCTTTCAATTACAAATGGATGAGGTGTTTGTTCCCTCGTGAGTTTGATCTGTAAATACTGCCAATAAATTACATTATTTATTTTAAGGAAAGTGTCGTATAAAACAGTTTGATAAATTTTACATTCAACACACAGCTGTTTTATATAGTGGATCTATATAACCAAATTTGGAACACTAAGGGTTAAATATCTAACCAATAATCAATATATAATCATCGTTGACGTCACTGGTAGTTTTCTTTGAACCAATTTGGAGGTTTTGCTAAGCCTACTTTAAAATGTAATTTGGTTGAATTTTGCACAAAGCTACAAGGACTGTCTGTACTAACTGTCTAAAAGTTACAAGTGATAGGCTGGAAGAAAAGTGGCTAGTTAACACAGCATATTATTTTTACAATGAATGGTGGGATTGGCCATTATGTTATAACACCTCTTGGTTGAAAGGACGAAAATGTTCGGTGATAGTTTTTGATCCCACAACTGGTATATTATGAGTTGAGGTACATTACTTTTTGTTTTTACAGTTAACTGTCACTAGTTAGAGGTTAATAATGGTTTTTTTTAAATAGAAAATTGTCCTTAAATGTAAGGGTGTTCAAGATTCTCCCCCCCCCCCAATAACAACAACATTATCTGACCTTTTAAATGATTTTAATTTTTGTCAGCAACATGTAAATGAAGTAATGTATAATCTGTACCAAAGATTGAAAACCTGAAGCTATTTCTAGTACCACAGAAAAGTAAACTATCTCATGAAAGGAAGTTTTATTTGTTATATTACTTCTACATGAGAAACTTTGAAACATTAATGACATTTTTTATCTCACAAAATCTCTCTATGGGATGTCTGTTTAGTATTATGAGAAAAAACTACCAACCTATCAACACACCTTAAGGCCACGGATTTCATCCTTTATGGCCAGGGTACAAATCTAAGGCCACAGATTTCACCCTTTATGGCCAGGGTACAAGTCTAAGGCCACAGATTTCACCCTTTATGGCCAGGGTACAAGTCTAAGGCCACAGGTTTCACCCTTTATGGCCAGGGTACAAGTCTAAGGCCACAGATTTCATCCTTTATGGCTAGGGTACAAGTCTAAATTATTTTTTCTTTCTTTCTTTTAGGGGGGGGGCTATGCCTACCAGATTGTGAGCTTTACAAAGTTTTTTTAAAGTTAATAAAGCAAAAACTGTGATTTACAATATCCTACACACAGTAGCTTAAGTGGTTAAAGAATTTGACCAGTAAACCAGTTCATGGTTTGAATCCCACCTGGTCTTAGGTTTCATCTCTTTCAGGAAAAAAATACGGCTTTCCAGGACAGCCCAACAGCATCTGAATTTCTTTCAAAGAACTGGTTAGCAGAGAAAGCTAAAGTTTTTTTTTAAATGACATATTATGTAATAATGTCTGAATACTAATTTCCCATGGAATGAAAAATTTAAACCAAGAAGGTAGATGTGGAATGGAGTCTTATTCCAAAAAAAACATCACACAAGCTGAGAATCTTCAAGTTTCTGAATTATCTTATTCAGTTTAACAAGAAATATGAGTATTTACAACTAACCTCAACTTTGTTCTATTAACTGTTACTTAAAGCCGAGTGGTTGCTCATCCTTTCAAAACTAACGACACGGAACACACACCTGTAACTATCGGAATATTCCCATTTGTTCCTGCAGAATTCAACTGGTTACTTTAATTCAGAAAACTGTTTTCAGAAAATCATTATTGAGATATTAATTATTTGTACTGGATGTATTTAGAATATTTTAGAATATATGAGTGGTTGCTCATCCTTTCAAAACTAACGACACGGAACACACACACCTGTAACTATCGGAATATTCCCATTTGTTCCTGCAGAATTCAAGTGGTTACTTTAATTCAGAAAACTGTTTTCAGAAAATCATTATTGAGATATTAATTATTTGTACTGGATGTATTTAGAATATTTTAACAGTGCATATAGACTGAAACCTCTTTAATGTATAACACAGAAACAAATAGTACTATATCCAATGCTGTGGCAGCTTCTTTGTGTAAGAGTAATTGACACAAACTTCATCAACTACTGTTTTAAACCTTTGCTTTTAATAAGACAATAATACACGATTTTCTGGAGGTAATCATTATTTAAAGTAGTCTTTCTCGAGGTATGGCTATATAACATTAGTTTTGACTAGTTACAATTACGTATACATTAAACATACAGTAAACTGAAAAAAAAGAAATCTAGAGTCCTGAAGCAACTGTTAACAAGTGGAAAGCTTAATATGTATGTATATATATATGTATATGTTAAATACTGCAAAAATTAAGATTAAGTAGAATCTATAAGCTTATGACACGATTAAATTAATTCATGAATAATGTTTTAACCTATAATTTAACAGATATTTAATGCTAAACAAAATTATGCAAGTTGACACCTGGTGGTTAAAACAAGTTTGATTGCTCACCATACACACACACAGAGACTAATAGCATTTAAAGATACTTTGTTTCAAAAGCCATGGCAGTAGGCTTTTTAAGAAAAACATCAGAAATTCTTTTCCAAGACTCAGTATACTACCAACTGATGCCTGTTCACCCTAATCTTGAAAATAGCAAGTCTGAATGGAAATCATAACTGCAATTTAACATAATTCCCCCACTTTATTAGCTGTGACCTGTCAAAGACAACAGTAAGAGCACTGCCACACTGATGCTCACATTGTGTGTGATTAGTGTAAACTTCACATCTTATCCACACACTCTGTATGGATTCCCTTACCCGTCCAGGTGGTCTTGAACTGCTCCGGCACAGCAAACTCCACCTACGGAATCAGAAAACAGCAAATATTAAACCTGGCATGAAATGTTCCAATAGTCAATGCTACAATATTTTATAAACTTTGTTTTTGGAGGGGTGATTTATTTTCAGAAATAGCTCTTTTTTTCAATACTGCTAAAAAATAAATTATAACTAGCTTATATTTTTCTTGTTATGTACTGCCACCCTAATCAGATATTATTTTGCTTCCCCCACCCTCCAACATGATTGCTCTAGAAATGAAGCCTTCTTTGTTACGTCACTAATCACGTGGTCACACAGTGCGTTTGACTGGTATCTCGATCTGTTGTGGCGGGTTGAAACGACCCGTATTACAAAATTAAATAAAAACATAATTTATCAAATATTTGTTGCTGCTTTCAACATTTCTTAAATTTGCCAGCAGAGGTAGCTGTCTACTCTGCCTACGCATAACCGCAGCCCTGATCTATCTAATATTTTACAAGAAACACTGTAAATAGTGAAAACTAAAAAAAGTATATATTTTCTGGTCTTAACTGCGACTGATCGATCGTTTTAAAATTTTTTGAGGGAATGGTCAACTGTACATAGCCATTCGATGGAATGCAGTTAGTCAAATATCCTGTCTGACTGAAGAGTAGCATTTGACCAATATACTTATAACACAGCCACAACTTCAAATTGTAGAGTGTACTTCCAGAAACCAACCACTAATGTTTAGATTCACAGTCTGAGTACACTAATCACCATACCACACCCAGCCTTAGAGTCGAAGAAATTATGTTTGACTTCCATGAAAATATTGGTTTCTCAAACAACGCTGCCGAGCCCTTTATAATAGCTGGGAGATTCGTTTACTCATAAATTTTACTATCTTTGGGAACACACTAACAATAATTAAAGCACGTTCATACAGTGAAACTCTCGAATAAACTAAACTGGTATTTTAAAGATCTTCTGTTACTTTGTTTTGAACTCTAAGAAGAGTCCCGAACTTTTATCATAATGTGTGTAGAGCATTATCATTGATGTGTAATTCTGTTAATCAAGACATAAATATAAATATTATGTGCTTTAGTGAGAACCAATTCCAAAAATGTTACAATCTCAACAACAAAGCATGATTTCCAATCAATATTTATGTAAAAAAAAAATTGTTTAAAAGAAATTTAAACCTTTATTCAATCAAAAGAAACAAATACAAGAAGATAAAGAAAGCCGAGTTATTATAAAATTATACTTCAAGTTCTTTGGAAATACAGTTTTAAATCACAAAGTCAGTGTCATAGCCTTTATTTTATTTTCCTACGGGTGGTAGACAAAGTTCTAAATGTATTTCTTGAGTTTTGAACAGCAAGATCTTCTAAGAGATCTTATAACATAGGTGAAAACACAAAAAACTCGAACCATAGTCTTATTTAGTCAAAAAAAAATATTTGCATTAAATTCTGCAAGTCAACAGTTTTAGCAAGGATTAGATTTAAAGATAAACTTAATTCTCAGACAAGTTTTAGTGAGGGCCAAAATTATTCCGTATTGATAACCTTTCAAGATTGAAACATTTGAGCTCGACCCATCTAAAAACATTAAACTCATCGGACGATATATTAGGATTAAAAACACTTACATAGTCACCACTGGCTTGTGGAACCGAAACATTAATCTCAGAAGACTTGGAACTGAATATCTGGACATCAAGAGCATCTTTACAGAGAAACAGCTGAGCACCATCCGTTTTATCAACGGAAATTGTCGGGCATTTGCCCATGCACTGGAAAAAAAAAAGGACAGTTACAAACAACAGAAATGGATTCAGTTTATATTGTCAATCTATTTGAAATTATTCACTGTTCAAAAACAGTATTTTCAACTAAATCAATAGCCATTAGAAACACTTTATATGGTTCCAGTATTTCATTCTCTGTATGATAGCTTTATTCGTGGATGAGAGCCAGGTACTGAACGTTTCATGAACTGTATGATGGAGAATGTTCCATCATATTATCGTGAAATTAATTTCAATAAGAAGTTTCTTTCTGTACTTATCTATTTTAATTAAGACCACTTGCTAATTTTCTCACAAGTTAAAATTAAAACAACCTGTTGAGACTCTCAAACAATAAAAATGCACTAAGCTATTAGTAAGTGGCACAGTTAGTTAACCGTTTTCGTATTACTCAACTTACTTGGGCCTGAATTCTATCGCAATTGATAAATTCCATGGAAGAAACGAGATCGTCAAATACTATCGAAGTTTTCTTACACGTGTCTAAATGGAAAAGGAGAAAAAAAATCCTAGCTGAAAACGAATTATTAAAATGACTAGAGTTTAAAAACTCCTAGCTGAATTATTAAAATGACTAGAGTTTAAAAACTCCTAGCTGAATTATTAAAATGACTAGTTTAAAAACTCCTAGCTGAATTATTAAAATGACTAGAGTTTAAAAACTCCTAGCTGAATTATTAAAATGACTAGAGTTTAAAAAGTTACATTCCCACAGCCAATAATCTGAGAAGTAAATGTCAAGTTAACCGTTAAAAAAAACATTTTCATTCTAACAACAAATTATCTTTTCTTACACATCAATAACTTAGTGTTACTTTTATCCTAAGGTTCTGAACAATCACAATCTTTAAACGGTTTATTAATTTCATACAAACAAGTGATAAAATGTAGTGGCTTCTCTGTACACAAGTCTTGAGATAGATCTCCCCCAAACACACCTTTTTTCTAACATTTTAAAAATAGTTACTTTAACGTATAACATACGCAGCTAAACAGACTTTCAACATAACATTTCTTTAAAAGGTTACAGTAACTATACTTTGGTGGCCGATTGACGTGTTAACAACCTTTTAGCACGTACAGTGTCACTGGTCCGTGCTAACCCGATGTGCTAAGATTTTTTACTTCTAGTGAAAAGCGTGTAAACCCGTGATGTAATATTACACGATCTTGTTAATGAATTATTTAACATTTTGCTATCATTGAATCTGTTAATTTTTAAAAACAAACCATCAACCGAATCAAAGGACATTTGTACTTTTTATTTACACGAATGTTATTTCGAGATCCACGTACACTAGGTAATATTGTTTTTTCTACATTAAAATCAGAACACATCTAGATTAAGTACTTTCAGCCCCAATAAACAACATCCTTACAACCAAAGAATCAAAAATATTTCAACACTACGATTTAAAATAACATTACGTACTGTTAATAGATACAACAATTCAACTGTACATATTAACATTTTAAAATGTCTACATTAGGTAATGAATACATTTACACTTCATATTATATATATATATATATACAAATATTTGGTGATAATAAAAACGTAGCGACCCCCTCTTATCTCATTCTTCGTAACCATCCTTCCATTCTGCTGTGAAACATACACTCACCTACGGTTATTGCGTTAACTTTCCCCTTGACCACCACCAAACAATCATTACACTGAAACACTTGAACTGCTTGGTTCATCTGAGTCTGGTCGATAACCAAGTCCTTCCTGCCTTGATGATACTCCTATATATACACATAAACAGTCTACGTTGTTTCTAACACTGGATATTGTTCCATTTATCAACAGCTCGGCATTATAAGAACCATTCATTTTTTACCTATATACATACATGTGCTGATGTTCAAAGACTGAGTAGCTGTTTTCTACATTTTTATATCAGAAGAACATTGTAGTCTCATCACCAGAGTAATTTTAATAACAAAATTTAAGATCTCACGTTGTATTTGTTTGGCCTAAAAATGAGTAATTAAAAGTTTTGGAAAATTCGCTGTACTTATCAGTATAAATATTGTCTCTAATACTCAAATTACAGACTTTTGTTATACAGGGTGGTCTAAAATTACCACTCCTATTTTAAAATTTTTATAATTAAATAACTAAGAAAATACAACCATGCAGAGTTTAACATCCAACTTAAATAGTTTTTATCTTCTTTTTTTTTTATATATTTCCCTCTTGTGAGTAGTGTTACCCTGTAAAATGGTAACCATGCAAGAAAAGGCTCAATACACTATACGGCTCGCAGAGATTAAGTCGGCAACTGTTGTGCAACATAATTACAGGAAAGTATGGGGGTATGTTAAGGATACCATGCAAGAAAAGGCTCAATACATTGTATGGCTCGCAGAGATTAAGTCGGCAACTGTTGTGCAGC
>NW_013675910.1:18403-19344 GCF_000517525.1 Limulus polyphemus
GTAGCAAGTCCAAAGACATACTGCTGTGCCACTGGGGGGCACTTAAAGGAATAAGATATAGACTAATATTATTATACTGATGCATCAATACTCCAGCAGTGATAACACATATGAATAAGGGACCAGCCAATATTAGAAAACTGGAGTGTTAGTCCCTTATTCACATCCCAGTACAAAAAAATATTAACGACACTCACACAAAATACTACTTTATCTTTTGATAGGTGGACAAGGTTTGTTTTGTTTTTAATTTCTCGCACGAGGGCTATCTGCACTAGCCATTCGTACTTTAATAGTGATAGTTAACACTATCCACCACCAGCTCTTGGACTATTTTACCAACAATTAGTGGGATTGACTGTCACTTTATAACACACCTCAACAGCTGAAAGGGTGAACATATTCGGTGTGACATGGATTCAAACCTGTGATCTTCCGATTGTGAGTCAAGCACCCTAACCACTAGGATAGGTGGACATAGAACATCTAACTCTGTAAAAATAAATAAAAAAAAAACGATGGACACTTACAAAATATATTAATGTTATCGAGATAAATATGAAATGTGTGTGTGGGGGGGAGAGTAGATAAAGACAAATATAAAATTAGCTCATGGTAGTTGATCAATTTCACATTATTCAGTTGGTAGAGCAATAATCCTGTTAGCCAACGATTCTGGGTTCAAGCCTCAGTCTTGCAGTTTCTCCACTTACAATAACATTTGTTAGAAAGTTTATTTTCATTAAATCATAATATGAACTGAATAATAGTAATTAAAAAACACTGAATCAACAAATCTAAGTTCCTTCACATATTGCACCAAGTATTTACTAACTTACTGAACAATATTAATTTTTTGGACTATATTTAGATCTGCAGAACATATCAATCAGAAACATGTGGAAATCAATCGGTTAGTTTATCTATTTTTTTTTTTTTTT
>NW_013675911.1:0-13186 GCF_000517525.1 Limulus polyphemus
TAAAACAACACTTACATGATAGTATTTGATATAGTAGTAAAACAACACTTACATGATAGTATTTGATATAGTAGTAAAACAACACTTACATTATAATGTTTGATATAGTAGTAAAACAACACTTACATTATAATGTTTGATATAGTAGTAAAACAACACTTACACTATAATGTTTGATATAGTAGTAAAACAACACTTACATTATAATGTTTGATATAGTAATAAAACAACACTTACATTATAATGTTTGATATAGTAGTAAACACAGTAGTGTTTAATATACTAGAAAAGTAACAAACACGGTACATGGACTCTAACCAGAATATTATAGAAGTCAACATTTCTGAGAAACGTTCATTACTAAGTCGAAACTTACCAATACGTATTTTTCACTAACAGGAAACATAATTTGAACATTCAGTATTCAATATGAGAAAAAATGTCTCCTTTCATTTCATTAATCTTTTAAAGAAATTTACAAGATAGTGTATCACGTTTTGGTTTCTTTTTTCGATAAGATAATCCAAATTATACAAACAAAAAACCTGTGACGATATTATCCGGTCATGAAATATGCAGCAACTTTTTTTTTCGGAATATTCTAATACATATGTAGATTCGTGAGTTCCTTTTCAAAAGCCTATTTTTCTACATGAATTTTAAGACAAGTTAAATATTAGTATGTATTGTGTGGATTGATATGCAACGAGGGTTGTTGGAGCTCACAGCATTAAACGAAATATAAAAGGCGTATAATATTTAGATATATGTTGTTCATGCATTATTTATAACTTCAACTACGACCGGAAAAAGATATACTGGTAGACATTACTCCAGGATATAAAGGAAAATAGAATAATACTTCTAAGCCTAGTTCTTATATTTAAATATGTGTACATTGTGGAAAATAGAATAATACTTCTAAGCCTAGTTCTTATATTTAAATATGTGTACATTGTGGAAAATAGGGTTATAATTCTAAGCCTAGTTCTTATATTTAAATATGTGTACATTGTGGAAAATAGGGTTATACTTCTAAGCCTAGTTCTCATATTTAAATATGTGTACATTGTGGAAAATAGAGTTATACTTCTAAGCCTAGTTCTTATATTTAAATATGTGTATATTGTTTAGTAAAGAAGTGATACACGTGTTTATGGTTTGATTTTATTCGTAGGTTTATATATAAGGTCACCATCTGTACATGTTTAATGTCATTCATACATTATTAATGCATATATCTATAAATCTATATGGTTCAGTTTTCTACCTGTATAATTTATATGAATATGGTTTCTATTTTCACATTCAAACTTACATATACATACCGTTTAGTACGGTCACCATGATATTGACCTAATCATTACTGTGTCTTTCAGTTCTCATTTGATATGCAATATCAATTAAATGCGTTGGTTCTCCCTACATTTCTGAAGTGTGACGTACCAAATAAACTTATTGTAATAGTATTATTGTATCTAGGAGAAAATGATCCCTCTAAAGTTCCGGAGTGTCACGTGCCAAAGGCGGAGTTTATTCTAGTCCATTGTAAGAATACTTAAAAAAAAACAACACACGATACAAAAATATAAAAACTGTTTTTATTTATAAATCAACATGTCCCTATTTTGCGAAGGAATGTACGAGTTCTAACACCTAATGGCTGTCGATTCATACATTCCTGGAGAATATCCGAATTCCTCAAGCATTGCACGACAAGTCCTAATTAGGTATAACATTCCTAAGCCTAATGAGAACCAAACCAAACTTTGAGTAAACAGTAATTGAGAGTTTGAGATAGTTTAATAACTGAATATATGAAGTCCATATTAAACTTGCAACATTCCACCTAAAGTTGTAATCTTAATTTACTGAATGTTTTCCGGGTTTGTTTGTTTTTATTTTCTCACCTCCACGTTATTTTGCGTCGCCATGTTTCTTTTATTATCTAAACTTGTCCATTTTTTTGTGCGTTAAGTCATTCTTTAATTGACTGTCCATTATTTTGTCGTTCGGTTTTCTATAATTTTCTAAACCTGTTCATTATTTTGTGTCGTTAAGTGATTCTGTAACTATCTAAACCTGTTAATATGTAGACGGCTCAACTGTGTGTCTAATTATAAACCACACTAGTTTCTGTTAATATGTAGACGCTCGATTGTGTGTCTAATTATAAACCACACTAGTTTCTCGTTAATATGTAGACGGCTTAACTGTGTGTCTAATTATAAACCACACTAGTTTCTCGTTAATATGTAGACAGCTCGACTGTGTGTCTAATTATAAACCACACTAGTTTCTCGTTAATATGTAGACGGCTCAACTGTGTGTCTAATTATAAACCACACTAGTTTCTCGTTAATATGTAGACGGCTCAACTGTGTGTCTAATTATAAACCACACTAGTTTCTCGTTAATATGTAGACAGCTCAACTGTGTGTCCAATTATAAACCACACTAGTTTCTCGTTAAAATGTAGACAGCTCAACTTTGTGTCTAATTATAAACCACACTAGTTTCTCGTTAATATGTAGACGGCTTGACTGTGTGTCTAATTATAAACCACACTAGTTTCTCGTTAATATGTAGACGGCTCAACTGTATGTCTGATTATAAACCACACTAGTTTCTCGTTAAATATGTAGACAGCTCAACTGTGTGTCTAATTATAAACCACACTAGTTTCTCGTTAATATGTAGACAGCTCAACTGTATGTCTGATTATAAACCACACTAGTTTCTCGTTAAAATGTAGACGGCTCGATAGTTTGTCTAATTATAAACCACACTAGTTTCTCGTTAATATGTAGACAGCTCAACTGTGTGTCCAATTATAAACCACACTAGTTTCTCGTTAAAATGTAGACAGCTCAACTGTGTGTCTAATTATAAACCACACTAGTTTCTCGTTAATATGTAGACGGCTCAACTGTGTGTCTAATTATAAACCACACTAGTTTCTCGTTAATATGTAGACGGCTCGACTGTGTGTCTAATTATAAACTACACTAGTTTCTCGTTAATATGTAGACGGCTCGACTGTGTGTCTAATTATAAACCACAGTAGGATTCTATGATTAATAATGTTAGTTTTGCACTGATAGGATTCTATTATTAATAATATTAGTTTTGCACTGATAGGATTCTATTATTAATAGTTTTAGTTTGCACTGATAGGATTCTGTTATTAATAGTGTTAGTTTGCACTGATAGGATTCTAGGATTCTATGATCAAGTTACACACAAAGATGTTTTGTAACTTGTACTTATATTCCAGTTTGAACCAAAGCGAATTTTAACGGCTTATAATACCGTTATCTGGACTTAGTTATTATATTTTTCTTTCTTTTGTCAGGACCGTCACTGCCAGGATTTTGAAAACGACACACATGATGGTGGATTAGCGAAGCTACGTGCTGGTGATAACAAAATGAATAGACACCACACAGCAAGACTGCTAGAACCGCAGTCTGTCCTTTGTATAGAAGGCCTATCACCGGAACGCCTCTCAGAAGTCCGCGTTGTTGTAAGTTTTGTAATATTAGGAACAATTAACCTAACAGTGATCGGTGGTAATCTGCTTGTCATTCTGTCAGTTTTCGTCTCAGCAAAGCTTCGAACAGTCACGAACTTTTTTATTGTATCGCTAGCAGTGGCTGACCTGCTAGTAGGGATCACAGTTCTCCCCTATTCGATGACGCTAGAGGTCTTGGACGTGTGGATCTTCGGAAACACTTGGTGCCAAATTTGGTTGGCTGTGGATGTCTGGCTGTGTACTTCCTCCATCCTCCACTTGTGTGCTATCAGCGTGGATAGATATTTAGCCATTACCAGACCGGTTCACTACCGAAGCATCATGTCGTCGCGACGAGCAAAGCTACTCATTGCTGCCGTCTGGGTGGTTGCATTTGTCATCTGTTTCCCTCCTCTTGTTGGCTGGAACGACAGCACGAGCGGCACGAGCATTACGTTTCCAGAATTCACAAATGAGTCGTTTTCAGCAAACTACAGTGCCATTACTCAGGGCGTCGCAACCAGTCGATCAACTATCGACCTCGACCAATCCGTCGGGCCGAATGACCTCGACCAGTCCGTCGGGCCGAACAAATCTGGTACAAAGTTGGAAAGTTGGTTAAGTGGGAATGCTGTGGAGAACACGGTATCGCCAGTTAACTCGACTACGCCGTGTATTACACAAAGCTGCTCTTTAATAAACAACAAAGGCTACGTCATCTATTCCGCGTTTGGTTCTTTTTACATTCCAATGTTGGTCATGCTATTTTTCTATTGGAGAATATACGCCGCTGCGTTGAAAACTGGGCGAGCTTTGGAAAGGGGATTTAAAACTACAAAATCAAACAAAGGTAAAAACGCGAAGGGCGAAGAGCAGCGACTGACCCTGCGTATCCACAGAGGTCATGCTACGACGGAAATAGCCAGTCATGAAAACAAAGGTCAAGAAAGAAGGCCGTACAAGAGGTATAACACGTTATCATTTCATGGTAAGCCGACTCGGAAGTTGCAAAGTAGGACAGATTTCGATGGAAAAACAGTTTCAACGTCATTGACGTTCGATGCTGAGCTCAAATCTCGTCATAATAAGCATTACAATCAAGACGATAATCCTTCAACTTCAAGTTATCAAGGAAGAGAAAACATGGGAGTCAGAAGAAGAAAAATGTACTTTTCACGCATGAGCAGAAGAAATATTAGGTGGCACGCGAGACGTTTTAGGTCAGAGGCCAAGGCCACAAAGACAGTTGGAGTTATTGTGGGCGGTTTTATAATCTGCTGGCTTCCGTTTTTTACAGTATACCTGGTAGGAGCTTTCTGTGACCACTGTATCTCTCAACTTGTATTCTCTGTTTTCTTCTGGTTAGGATATTGTAATTCTGCCATCAATCCCTTCATTTACGCTCTCTTCAGCAAAGATTTTAGATATGCTTTTAAAAGACTCTTATGTCGATGTCTGGTAAAAAAAGAAGGGATTTCATCTCTCATCCGCCAAATTCATTTGTCGACGTTTCTGGATGAGAACACAGAGTCTGGGTGAAACCGAATACTTACTTATCCACCAACTTCATCTGTTGACATTTCTGGTAAGAAGAGGGTCTGCGTGAAACCGAATATCACGTATCCTACAAATTTATCTGTTGACGTTTCTGAAAGAGAACAAAAGGTCTGAGTGAAACAGAGTCATCAGTTATCACGTATCCTACAAATTTATCTGTTGACGTTTCTGAAAGAGAACAAAAGGTCTGAGTGAAACAGAGTCATCGATTATCACCCTACTTCATCTGTTGACGTTTCTGAAAGAGAACAAAAAGTCTGAGTGAAACAGAGTCATCAGTTATCACCCTACTTCATCTGTTGAAGTTTCCAGAAGAGAACATAGAGTTTGGATGAAACCGAGTTATCACTTATCTGCCAAATCCATCTTATACCTTACGGAGTGATAATGAAGATCCCATTTTTTGGATTTCTGGAGAGGATTTTTGATAAAACTTTTTCGCCTGTAAACCACTAAGTTCTTATATAAATAATATCGTGTGTTCTCTGTGTGAAATCTGATCATTTCCTGTCAATCGGTATTTTCTGTTACAGTTTCTGTGAAAAGAAATTCGGATTATAGATGAGATCCATTGATTCTTTTCTCAGCAAAGTCCGTCTATCAAGGTTTCATAAACAGAGCACAGACTCTGGCTAAAATGGACAAGGATGGAACTCCCGTTTTCCTGAAATATTTATTACACACCGCTAAAATGAACCTTAAAGACAAACAAACATTGTAAATGAAGTTCAAAGAAATAGGTTAAAATGAAGTTAGGTATGGCTGAATGAATCATAATTAAAAAACAAAACAAAAAACGTTACAAATATAAATGTGTTGAAGTATGTCTAATTCCTGTGCTCAAAGTTCGTGTATATTTGGTATACTCTATAAAGATATAAATAATATTTCCTAATTCGTCCGTTCGTCTCTAACACAGTTTGTGTTAACCGAAATATTTTGTTACAGGAAGCGTGAATGTTTTTTCTCTCAACTAAATATTATATTTTTGTTACCTCGTACAGGGTAATATTATATTTTTTGTTACCTCGTACAGGGTAATATTATATTTTTTGTTACGTCATACAGGGTAATATTATATTTTTTGTTACCTCATACAGGGTAATATTATATTTCGTTTTATATTTATTGTTATTTCAATAAAAATCAATTTGTTTTTATTTTATCTGTTCGTTCCCATTTTTAGGTTTAAGACAATTCCAAAGGAGCGTTTGGTAGCCACCTGCTGGCTAAACAGTAAGTCGGAGGGCTTATAATGTTAAAATCGATGGGCACGGTACAAGTAGTATATTAGGTAACCAGGTACTTAATGACAAACAGAGAAACAAAATGCTTTAAGGTAAGTTCTGATGAAATATACTAACGAAAACTCAAACACATTCAATCTACGTCTTTCGCATACCTGTGTTTTAATTCTCTGTGACTTCAGCCGTAATAAACTATTTCTTTATGTATTTTATTTTTAAATTGTATCTAATGTTTGAAATCATTTTGACAAATCAAATGTTCGGGAACAGAACAAAAACTTAATTCTTTAAACAACATTCACGGTTCGTTGTCAACTTAATTAACAAGTTTCCATGCTTCATTACGGATACTTATTGTTTAACCTGTATTACGGATACTTATAGTTTAGCCTTCATTACGGATACTTATAGTTTAACCTGTATTACGGATACTTATAATTTAACCTGCATTATGGATACTGTTAGTTTAACCTGCATTACGGATACTTATAGTTTAACAACCTGTGTTACGGATACTTATAGTTTAACCTGTATTTCGGATACTTATAGTTTAATCTGTATTACGGATACTTATAGTTTAACCTGTATTACGGATACTGTTAGTTTAACCTGTATTACGGATACTTATAGTTTAACAACCTGTGTTACGGATACTTATAGTTTAACCTGTATTACGGATACTTATAGTTTAACCTGTATTACGGACACTTATAGTTTAACCTGTATTACGGATACTGTTAGTTTAACCTGTATTACGGATACTTATAGTTTAACAACCTGTATTACGGATACTTATAGTTTAACCTGTATTACGGATACTTATAGTTTAACAACCTGTATTACGGATACTTATACTTTAGCAACCTGTATTACGGATACTTATAGTTTAACCTGTATTATGGATACTTATAGTTTAACCTGTATTATGGATACTTATAGTTTAACCTGCATTACGGATACTGTTAGTTTAACCTGCATTATGGATACTGTTAGTTTAACCTGCATTACGGATACTTATAGTTTAACCTGCATTACGGATACTTATAGTTTAACCTGCATTACAGATACTGTAGACATGAATAAAAACTAGTGTGCAGTATATCAATGCAATGTTCAACATAAACACATTTGTTTTGGCTGGCATAACAGTTTTTATATTGCTAGTTAAATTAGAGAACAGGTCAACGAAAATTAATTTTGTTTGTGTATTTTCTCAGTGAAATATGCTTAAACATTGAAATATTTGAATAAAAAACACATAAGTTAGGCCTATAACAAGGTGACTTGAAACTGGTACCACAATGATAAGGCATGGTCTTTAACATGAAGGTTTGAAACCTGTATTGCAATGAGAAGACAAGGTTTGTAGAGGTCATACTTAGATATATAAAAAATTACAATTTCTGTACATACAGTCTCTGTATTCTTTAATGTATAATGTTGTTCAATGGAGCCACTAAGATATTTTAGCCCTAGTTACTTACTTGACTGGGCCACTCAACGAGGGTGTCACATTCACTTTCTCGTGGGGAAAGGTTCCTGTAAAGTGGAGCATATTGTGTAGAAATTCAGTGGTCTTTCAACTAGCAAATCAGGCGGTACCTCAATATTACAACTTCCTTTATTTCGTTGTGAGGAACCAGCAGTCACGAGGGTAGTACCTGTACTATGAGAAGAATGACATCGTTGCCTTTCGTTGTTTAAAACCCATTCAAAGTTAACAGGCATTTCTGTTATTCAATAATTTCTAACTGATTGCTCTGAGAAAAGTCAATTCACTTGAATACCACAAAATAGGTAGGAAGGATAAAATTTGTTGATATTTGGTTTTCCAGGGTTATTTTGCTGTGCTCTTCTGAACTCTTGTGTAAGAAAGATTTGTTGTAAAGGTCTATGACTTCTTCTTCACTGTGACTGTGGGTTCAGAAGAAGAACTACCTGAATCTGATGTACCCAGAATGAACAATTGGGCTCTCTCCCTGGGGTTTAACCTCAGTGTACAGAAGATATAGATGACTGTGAATTTTCACAGTAATGTGCAATCTGGCAACTCTGAAACTAAACAGAGTGGTATCTACAAGACTCACATGTATTCACCAATTAGAATAATTCAATCACAGCCTTAGGACATACCAACCATAACCAGCCACGAGAGACTTCTGAAAGTGCAGCTGGTATATTATGTCTGTCAGATGGAACTGTTTTAACAGCAGGTAGGACAGTTGACACAAGCTGGTTATTCATTGGGCAGTGATATACTGTCAGAGTGACCATGGGTGACAGAGAAGAGTGGGGTCAAATAGAACTCATGGAAGAGCTTCCTCTAATATTTCACTATTCCACAACAAGAGGGCAAGGATCTAACGTTCATTTGAGTGTCCCTGTACATATCCACTGCTGACATTTTTGGATGTCCTATCCTGATTTTGGCTCAGAGTCAGTGGTTCACACCAAACTAAGGACACCTGACAATTAAGGGTGTGGCAGAAGAATGATTTTGGAGCCTCATTACTGTGTATCTACCTAAAAGGTGTAATCATGGCTTTAGAATGATTTTGGAGCCTCATTACTGTGTATCTACCTAAAAGGTGTAATCATGGCTTTGAAATATATTTATAGCCAAACTCTTCTGTTGGTTCAACCCAGTGGATGACTGAGCTGTCCATCAGTCTGAATTCAAGGCTCAAAAGAGGCAGAATTCTCAGAGAACTTACCTGTATATGCGGATGACCTGTGTCAGTTTCATAAGAAGACACCCTGCAATGGTGTCAGTAGAAAGGTTCAAAGTGGTGTTATTGAATATATCACGAGAGAGTAAAAAGCCTGTAAGCAGATGTGCTTTGGACATACCACCCTGCACAAATGAGTGTTTCATGCCAAGCTTTTCTAAGAGTAAATCACCAAGCATCCAACAAATCCTAGAACTATGACATTGATTCCCAGTGAGTGAACAGAACTCTACTTGTCTTTCCATGATTTTTGTGCCATAACTAATTTTCATGATCCTCTATTCAGAATTCACTCCAGAAAGGCATCTTTATTGGGTGTGGGCAGAAGAGTGTACTATAAAGTGAAATGGCCATACATTGTCATGCAGAAAGTATCCAGAGACTATTGTGGCCACTGACTCGAGAGAAAGCATGAGATTGCTTTTACAAAGTGGTTTGGTGGTCAACCAAAATCTCGTGTCTACGTGGTGTCTGTGAAGATACAAATAGAAAGGGGTCGATTGGAAAGGGTCTGATGGTTAAACACTATACTTAGCATTTGGATTCTGAGAATTCAAGCTGGAGTTAAAACTGCTTTCAGCATTTTATGTCATGCCACTTGACCCGCTTAAACACCCGCCAATGTCCATGGAGCTTGCAAAGTTTTAATACCAACTTAACCGACTTGGACAAACACCCGCCAATGTCCATGGAGCTTGCAAAGTTTTAATACCAACTTAACTGACTTGGACAAACACCCGCCAATGTCCATGGAGCTTGCAAAGTTTTAATACCAACTTAACTGACTTGGACAAACACCCGCCAATGTCCATGGAGCTTGCAAAGTTTTAATACCAACTTAACCGACTTGGACAAACACCCGTCATACGTTGTGATAGCATACAGCACAACAAAACAGTAGTTTTCCAAACATGCTCATGTTTGTTTGAGAAATCATGTTTCCTGTGCATGTGATATATGGTCCATTCTTATAGCACATGTTCTGCAGTATATGTAAGATATTTGTGTGTTAATTTGTTTTACTTTCGGTTGTGTTTGTGTGCTTCAAACCCAGTCGAGATTAACAGGTTTCCGAATCACTCCATTATGCATTTTCACTCAAGACCTGTTATCCTGTCGCTCCTGCGCGATTACTACAATGGAAATCAATGTATCTGAGAGTACCACATGTTAAAATGATTTTGGAGCCTCATTACTGTGTATCTACCTAAATGTGGCCATGGTCTATCTAACGACTGTGGTCTTGATAATAACCTTGTAGTGTATTGTCTATATCAAAAGGTTCCCTTGTCAGATCATCATGACCAAAGCACATCATTCCTCCTTGCTGTCTTTGCATAATCCATCTATTGTACAAGGATGGTGTTTTCCAATCATCCTTTCAACAGTCACGAAATCTATAGGCTCCGTGTCTGGCGACTTTACTGGCGTGTCTTTGAATTTAATAACATAGATATACATTTCATTTTCCAGCTGCTTGGGGAATGCGAGTGTGCACGTGACCTGTTTTTCTTTCTAGATGGAGATCCTTCTTGAATATGTTGAATACTGATGCTCGAGACATGTGGTTGGCTTTTGCCACTGACCGTTAGGTGAGTGGATTCTTATCTGTCTAAAACATGGCGGTTGAAACCAATATTGCAACCGATATGTAACAGGTAAGGAAGTCTATAACGAAATTGTAACGGAAGGGTCAAGTCCATACGAGGATTGTTTCCAACTCTAACTGCAACCAAACCAGCAAGATTTATTTTTCTTTGTTTTTGTCTTTTGATTACAAATATATAAGGAAAATTACCTTTTTTGCAGTACACACTTAAATGTTATAGCTGTAGTAGTTGTGTCAAAATGACTGTACATAGTTTAATGTAACGGTCCAGTCTTTCGTAGTAATATTAAGCCTAAATATAATTTAGAGTCAAGCTGACGCGAGTATGTGTAATTGATCTTCGTAACAAGACATTTAATGTTAAAGCTAGAGAAGCTACGTCACACAGGCTAATTAAATGATCTGGTCATTCATAGAAAGATTAGGCCTAAAAATAACTTGGATTGAAGTTGACGCAGGCAGACGTAATTAATCCTTCTAGCGCAACATGGCTTAAGCCTATTAATGTGCTATAAATATATTCCTTTTTATCCGTTTAATATTGAAATACAGCAATTTAGTTATCCTACTAGGAATCAATCACTAGAAAATTTAATAAAATATCAAGTCCAGCTATTTAATTTGTTCAGATTTTAATAAAGTTATTCGGAAACAGTGAAGGGTACAAATAAAGACACTAGCAGTTGTTACTAAGTTTTAAAAAGACACTAGCAGCTGTTGCTAAGGTTTAAAAAGGCACTAGCAGTTGTTGCTAAGGTTTCAAAAAGGCACTAGCAGTTGTTGCTAAGGTTTAAAAAGGCACTAGCAGTTGTTGCTAAGGTTTAAAAAGGCACTAGCAGATGTTGCTAAGGTTTAAAAAAGGCACTAGCAGTTGTTGCTAAGGTTTAAAAAGGCACTAGCAGATGTTGCTAAGGTTTAAAAAAGGCACTAGCAGTCGTTGCTAAGGTTTAAAAAGGCACTAGCAGTTGTTGCTAAGGTTTAAAAAAGGCACTAGCAGTTGTTGCTAAGGTTTAAAAAAGGCACTAGCAGTTGTTGCTAAGGTTTAAAAAGGCACTAGCAGTTGTTGCTAAGGTTTAAAAAGGTACTAGCAGTTGTTGCTAAGGTTTAAAAAAGGCACTAGCAGTTGTTGCTAAGGTTTAAAAAGGCACTAGCAGTTGTTGCTAAGTTTTAACAGCGAAAGCTAATGAAATTTGACTAGAATCAATAAAGATGAAACTAATAATTTTTTTTCTAAAGAGCCAAGTCTTTTGGTAACTATTGTATATAGTTTAGTTGAATGAAACAAATTATATCGATTGCTATTTAAATCTTTACATGAAACCCATTAGTTGGCGTGCTGGGCTGTGGAGCTGCATGTTCAGCGTTCGCGTCCTGTTACCACAAATATTAATAACCGAGTTCATCACTTTCGGAGCGTTGTTACACTGTAAGGGTGATGGACATATCCTACTATTCGGTGAGGAAAGAGCAGTCCAAGAGTTGGCGGTGAGTGTTGTTGACTGGCTGCCTTAATTCTAATCTATCAGTTCCGGATTAGAGACTTTACCACATATATATCTCTCTTGTGTAGTTTTCTGCGAAATAGAGAAACAAAAATTTTTATCGTGTTTATTTTGGACATTAAATATTTTAAATATTTATCATACACAATAAGCTCTATATTTTGATCTACAGATTCCCACGATCTATATTTTAATCTACAGATTCATAGATTCCAACTATCTATATTTCAATCTATAGATTCCTAGATTCATACGCTCTATATTTTAATCTGCAGGATCGTAGATTTCTACGGTCTATAATATATAAATTCCCACGATCTATATTTTAATCTATAGATTCATATAATCTGTATTTTAATATACATGTTCATAGACTCCTACGATCTATATTTCTATCTACATGTTCATAGACTCCTACGATCTATATTTCTATCTACAGATTCATAGACTCCTACGATCTATATTTCTGTCTACAGATTCATAGACTCCTACGATCAATGTTTTAATTTACAAATTCCTACATTCCTACGATCTATATTTCTATCTACATGTTCATAGACTCCTACGATCTATATTTCTATCTACATGTTCATAGACTCCTACGATCTATATTTCTATCTACAGATTCATAGACTCCTACGATCTATATTTCTGTCTACATGTTCATAGACTCCTACGATCTATGTTTTAATCTACAGATTACTATGATCTATACTTTAATCTACAGGTACATAAACTCTATATTTTTATTTATAGATATTGGTACATTTTATTTTAATCTACAGATACATAAACTAATTACACAGGCCTGCGATGGTTTTATTGTCTTGAAATATTTACATGGCCTACAGTAATTCCTGTACGCTGAATCTGAAAATGATATCCATTGTTCTCCATCACGCACAGATTTTTCACAAAACGTCATAACGTAATTCATAAAGGAAAGACCACAACACGTAGTTTTGAGACTAAAAGACGTAGATTTCACACACAAAAAATTTGGATGAACGAGGATGCATATTCGTTTG
>NW_013675911.1:14022-18439 GCF_000517525.1 Limulus polyphemus
GTAAGAGTTTATTTCTTCCCTATTTGTAAAAAATCCTTACGTGATAGAAAAAAATTAATATTGATTTCGAAATCTGCGTAGCTGAATTATGGAAAATCCGTTATTAAAACCAAAACAACTTTTATGAAGTTTAAAATCGCTGGCCTGTGATATCAAGACACACGGGCAATCTGTAGGACCCTCCACTGTGTGTTATGAACACGAGTGAGACTTTACCGATTTTTTTCACTTTCTGTAGCTCGGACTGCAAACTATCACATATTTGTATTGGATGTGCTCTACTGGATCCTTACTTCACATATCAAATTTCCAGGCAATCCAATTAGAAATACACGAGATATAAAAACCTCCAATTTTGATTGAATTTCTTCTTATATATTTCTCTTCGCACTGGAAGTACCGAAGATTTATCTGATAGAAAAACATACATTAACTTCTATGGATTATTTTATTTTTTTCAAATTACAACCTATAACTAGATGTCAGATTTAGTCTAAATATAAACCATATATGCAAAGTTATTCAACGAAACCCGCTCAATTTTGACCAAACTTTTGCCACGCCTACACACAAAGTCACGTGAGCTATCAGGCTAACATTTTTACTACAGCTTCACGTAAAAGTGGACGGTTTTTGTCACTTGAATTAAAGACTACTGATTTAGAGCAGGAAAACTATAGGGTGAAAGCACGTGCAGATACATAAATATTAGTTAGGCCAAGCAAACTAGATTAGCAGTGTCTAGCTTAAGTTTTGAAAAGAATCATATGGGTGGATGGTTGTTATTAATTATTTATTTCAAACTTTTCAGCTTAAATTTACTAAATTTTATGAAATTATCCTAATTAAAGGGCTGTTTAGCTTCACGTGATATTAGCTTAAGTAATTAGCATAAATAATAATGCTTGGTACGGTTATATCGAGTACATGCGGGTGATAACAAGAAACTGTTAATCTTAATTCTATGGCGTTACTATAAAAGGAGCTATTAACACTGTTTTAGAGAGAAAAAAACTACCAGCATATATTTTAAAGAATCTGGTTGGTTCTGTAAAGTATAGGTCTGTTCCGAATAATAGGGTTGCGATCCTAGAGCTAATGTTGGTTACTATCGAGTGTCACTTTCTTATTTGGTGTGGTTTGTTGGTATGTTGACAAAAAGTCGTGATATCTAATTAAAAAACTCCTTATGTATGAAAAAAAGAGGTGAGGCCAAAAATGGATTGAGCTCGTGTTGAACCACAAAGATCAAACAGGTTCATACTTATTAGCTCGTGTTGGATTACCAAGATCAGACAGGTTTATATACGTTAGCTCGTGTTAGACCACCAAGATCAAACAGGTTTATATACGTTAGCTCGTGTTGGACCACCAAGATCAAACAGGTTTATATGCATTAGCTGGTGTTGGACCACCAAGATCAGACAGGTATATATGCATTAGCTGGTGTTGGACCACCAAGATCAAACAGGTTTATATACGTTTGCTCGTGTTTGACCACCAAGATCAAACAGATTTATATACGTTAGCTCGTGTTGGTGCACCAAGACCAGACAAGTATGTATACGTTAGCTCGTGTTTGACCACCAAAATGGAATTCTGTTCAGATCGTGACATTTCTATAGCAGGTCGTTTATTTATGTTTACTTAGTAATTCTGTCCAGATCGTGACATTTCTATAGCAGGTCGTTTCTTTATGTTTACGTAGTTAATTCTGTCCAGATCGTGACATTTCTATAGCAGGTCGTTTCTTTGTGTTTACTTAGTGAATTCTGTCCAGATCGTGACATTTCTAAAGCAGGTCGTTTCTTTATGTTTACGTAGTTAATTCTGTCCAGATCGTGACATTTCTAGTGGATCATTTTATTATGTTTACGTAGTGAATTCTGTCCAGATCGTGACATTTCTAAAGTGGATCATTTATTTATGTTTACGTAGTGAATTCTGTCCAGATCGCGACATTTTTAAAATCGGTTGTTTCTTTATGTTTACTTAGTGAATTCTGTCCAGATCGTGACATTTCTAAAGTGGATCATTTCTTTATGTTTACATAGTGAAATCTGTCCAGATCTTAGCATTTTTATAGTGGGTCGTTTCTTTATGTTTACTTAGTGAATTCTGTCCAGATCGTGACATTTCTATAGCAGGTCGTTTCTTTATGTTTACTTAGTGAATTCTGTCCAAATCGTGACATTTCTAAAGTGGATCATTTCTTTATGTTTACATAGTGAAATCTGTCCAGATCTTAGCATTTTTAAAGTGGGTCGTTTCTCTATTAGCCAAGATATAGCGTCTCATAGAATGGCTCCGATTTGTTGTTTTTCAAGTACAATCTTTAAGCTCATACCTCCATATCTTGATCGATTTGTGATCTAATTACAACCGCGGCTATTGAAGTTCCCCTCTTTTGTTTACATATAATGGGTTGTTGTTTAATGACTACTTATGTAAAATACAACGCAACTTGAACGGAGAAAACATATAAAATCATAGCTGTTGGCCGGAGAGAAGTTCAGATAATGAAATAGCAGCCCTACAAGTTGTTGGCATTGTGTATTCAATTGACTTTTATGTTCAAAAGCCAATTATTTACTATATATATGTGTGTGAACAATTGTGAAAGCTTGGGTATTATTCAAGTGACGCACAAGGAAACAGCACAAGATAAACCACTTGAAAACATCTCCTGAAGTCTTCGTAAAGAATGATAACAATAAGCGACATATTATTAGTTCCTACATCGAAATTACTTAAACTGTTGTATTCGTGTTCGTTACTGATTTGATTATATCAAATTCCAATGATATCCATTGCTTAATGAACTATATAATACTACATAGTCCAGATGTCCCCCAATGGGAAAGCATCCAGTTAGTTTACGGACTTAAAATGTTAAAGTCCTGGGTTCGATTCCTCGTGGTGGTCAGAGCAGATAGCCCAGTGTGGCTTTTTTTCTAGCAACGATAGTCTTCAAATCATAAATAATATTCAACGTTAAACTGGTACACAATTAAAAACACTTTATTTAGGCCTATCTATGGCCTTCAAAACGTTGACGAACTACACGTGTTTCGACGTTACAACATCATCCTTACAGGCCTACTAAAGTTTAAGAATTATTAGGATAAACATTAATTAACATTTATATTTACAATATAGCAAACATTCTGAGTTTATGCTTATTACGTTCATCAAATAAATATTTGATTTCTTTTCTATCGGTTTGATTGTTTATTTTGTACTGTTTAATGCTGGATTATTGACAAGCTTGGCTCATCTGGATGAAAGTTCGAGCTGATTATCTTTGGAGCTCATGAAGTCTGATTTAGCTGCTATCTCATGGGTTAATTCATTAACGGATATAGTTCGTTCTAACAAGCTTAGTTTATCTCTGATATTGTCCTAGCTGCTCATAAGCCGGTTTTAAATCAACCGACTTGTGTTACATTCCGAATTGATCAGAATTTTTGTGTTAATACTGAGAAATAAATTAGTTAAGTTTGTTCAATCAACTAGTTTCCATCATTTCACTAGTTGGCTTTCTATGGATTAGTCTTTAATTATGTTCACATGAAATGGTTTTATTTTGTTTGTTGCCATTAGCTAATCTTCACCGATATAATAGGTTTAAATCTTTTCAACCTAGTTGTTCGATTCTGCTATCTTTTCGTCGTTACTTAAAATTCTTTCTGTTCCTTGTTCAAAAGGTAAAGTGTACAAAGAACTTTAGCTTCAGGATTGGTGATGAATGGTTGAGCTGCGGACTTTGAACGATATCGAGTCTTTATTGGATGTTAGTAAGTACTTACCTCTTATGTGTGGGTTTTTACTGTATCCCAGTCAACTGAAATGAATACCAGCTCGTGCTTTCTTGTTTCAAACACAAACAGTTCCCTCGTTGGCATTAAAATAGCGAATCTAATAACAGTTCCATTTGGACGATACTTTGGTTTTAAGTCGATGCTAGGGTTGCGTCAACGAATAGTGGGATTGACCATCACATTATAACGCCATCACGGCTGAAAGGGTGAGCACGTTCAGTGACGGTGATTCGAACATTTTTTTATCTAAGAGAAAGTCGTCAAGAAATAGCGAAAATTAAAAATATTTTTACAAATTCATTTGAACAACCTAAGGCTCGTAATATTTTTTTTTCTTCATATATATCAAAATATAAGCTATATCCTTTTTTTTTCAGAATGTTATTCTGCATGTAATTAAGGTATAAAACTTTTTTACACTCAGTTAGTTGAAGATTCAACAATAATTATCTTCCTCAGGATCTCATCGTGTCTATTTTAACACATTTTATACGTCAGTACTAACACCTAATGTACTATAGGAAGAAAAGGGGTTTTTAACTAGAAAATAAACCGTTACTGCATCAAAAATTACTAGAATACCACAAATATTTAAC
>NW_013675912.1:0-5738 GCF_000517525.1 Limulus polyphemus
TAATTAAATTGACTTTCTAGTCCTATATCTAAGGGTCTATTTTGTACTCCCTTCAAGGAAAGAGTTATTTCACGTCAGTTGTCTAGATATAATTAAATTAACTTTCTAGTCCTATATCTAAGGGTCTATTTTGTACTCTCTTAGAGTGAACTCATTCTTACAACCACTTGTTAAGTACATAGAAAATTACTTTCTACAAAGCTGCTTCTGTTAATGATGTTTCGTTCAATAAAAGTACTTAGATTACCAATAGTTATGAAAGTAATAAGTCCCCTTACTGGACTGACCATAATTACAACACTACTGAGGGCTCATAAGTCACTTAGAAAAAACATTTTTTGTGACTCTGTATATATTTTTATTAGCAAAATATTTTGTGCTTGTATTTATATGTAGAAACAATCAGCTTATTTAATTAATTAATTAGTTTCAGTTTTCTAATTTGAGATCTAATATGATTCTAACAATTACTATGAAGCCCCATTACGAGTCTAAAAGTGTTATTAGAATGTACAGAACATCCTATGTAGAGCTTCGAATTAGCAAGTCAAGAAAACATTATTTTGCTATTATAGTGAATACCTCTAGCAACGTGAGACTAACTATTATAGATAGTGTAGTCGGTTCAATAATAGAATTAAGAGTCTTTTTTTTTCGGTTTAAATATGTAAAACGTCTCTTCTACCTTTAATTTGTAAGTGAATTACTTCGTATTTAGGCTGTTTTATTTCTCCTTATTTCAATGGTTCACTTCGCTAAGCTTTTCAAGCCCTCCTTAAGATCTCTGAAAGAAACTTCCCAATTCTTTCTAATTAAACACACTTGTTTCCTGCTTACCAAAAGTTGAAGAGAGTGATAAATTGAAGCGAATAGGCATTAAAGAAAGGAGAAAATACTTCTGGTTCTTTTTTTCTATTCATATGGCTTTAGTCAGGAGCGCTAGTGTAGAATGTGAAAGATTCATGTCAAACGAGATTAGCTAAATGGTTTCATTCACCAAATTCGAGCTGTGTTCCTCAAGAGAATTGTTCTTCTAATATTTAAAGTTTTGTAAAGGCTTGAACCATAGAGGGCCCACAAATATACGATAACAAGAGGCTTTCAATTAATGGGAATAACTTTACTACGTCCGATCTGACATTTAAGTGAAAAATCTCAAACAAATAAGTCGCTAAATTTCTTCTTTAATGCCAAAAGATTTTCATGAAGCAATACATGGCATTATAGAACATTATCCAGTGTTGTCTAACACAATGTCTTTTTAAGAAATTTTCTACCTATCCTTCGAACTTGAGCCTTGTGCTACAAATGTATGAATCATTTAATTTATTTTCCAAAAGGCACAGTTCACGAGGACATGTGCGGTTTGAAAACAACAAATTAAAACGCAATTCGTCGAATTCGGTTTCAAAGAAATGATATAAAATGAGAGAAAGTAGAAGGGTCTGTCATGTTGGATGCTAATGTTATATTTTCATATATTTTTTCTTTTCGAGTTTATCTGAACGTTATAACGTTAAAAAAATACTAAGTGTTTTGTTGGATGTCTACCACTTTTCATGTTTAAGGTACTAAACGTTTGTGTGATGAAATCCTGCACTCGTTTACATGTTTAAAGTACTAAACGTTTATATGATGAAATCCTGCACTCGTTTACATGCTTAAGGTACTAAAGGTTTATGTGATGAAATCTTGCACTCGTTTACATGCTTAAGGTACTAAAGGTTTATGTGATGAAATCCTGCACTCGTTTACATGATTAAGGTACTAAACGTTTATGTGATGAAATCCTGCACTCGTTTACATGCTTAAGGTACTAAAGGTTTATGTGATGAAATCATGCACTCGTTACATACTTAAGGTACTAAACTTCGTATAATGAAATCTTGCACTCGTTAAATGCTTAATAAACGTTTATGCAATAAAATCCTGCACTCGTTACATGTTTAAGGTACTAAACGTTTGTGTGATGAAGTCCTGCACTCGTTACATGTTTAAGGTACTAAACGTTTGATCCGGTTATCATAACGTTTGTTTGATCGTTGATCCGGATGTCAAAACGTTTGTTCAATCGCTGAACCGGGTGTCAGAACGTTTATTCAATCATCCAATCGTTGATCCGGGTATCAGAACGTTTGTTCGAACGTTGATCCAGGTATCAAAACAGCTGGTCGATCGCAAAACAATCCATTAAAGATTCACTTAAAATTTTTTGTTCGCAAAAGTTGAAAATCGTCCATAAGAAAAAGACAACAAAAAAGTCACTTAAAATCCATTCATTCTTGGATATAGTTCACGAGTTTAATCCACAGAATATATATATATTATAATATATACAGAAGCCGAGATGCAAATAGGATCAACAGTGAGCCTTAAATACTGTACTTCAGTTTTGGAAATAGCTGATGTGTCTGAGCAGGACGACTGTAAAATGACTTAAATCATTGTCTTTCAAACACGAGCTTTAATTACAGCTAAAATGACATATTTTTTTGTGAAGACTGTTCGGTGATACATTACAAATGAGTTACTACACCAGAGTGCTAAATACTGATTGCTGAATTTCAAAGGAAGTTGATTTATGAATCTCGCAGTTAAAGGACTAACACTTAGTGTGATTAGGTTCCACTGAATCATCAGTTTGGTACCCACGCTCTTAACGACGTTTACGACCGTAATCCCAATAATTTCCAGTCAATTTGATAGCTTTAATATTTACGATCCTTCTCGAAACGTACCTAATAAATAACTACTCCAATTAGTTATCTCTTGAACTTGATAAACGACTGTCGATGTTTAAAATTAGTTAGAAATACAAATAAATGACTCTGACAACACGAGAATTTTCAACATACTGATGAATTGTTATTCGAAGCCAGTTTCTTGATTTGCGAAAACCTTAATGCAGTCCCTATAGATGAACCATAGAAGTCAAACGAAGATGAATTAGAGTATTACAGTCTTTACAGAATATGACGAACATTTGCAAGATATTGATTTAATGTCTTCTTTAAAGTTATGCTGTTCGGTGTTGTGTCTGGTATAATTTTAGTATATATGATAATGTGTGAAATTCCGTTACCGTTCTGTTTTCTGTTCGTTTAATGTAGAGGAAATTCCTAGTGTCCGGAGAGAGCGCCGAATTTCCGTGTTTCAGGCGACTTAATAAAAGGTTTGTTTGTTTGTTTGAAGTTAAGCACAAAGCTACACAATGGGCTATCTGTGCTCTATCCACCACGGGTACCGAAACCCGGTTTCTAGCGTTGTAAGTCCGCAGACATACCGCTGTACCACTGGGGGGGCCTTAATAAAAGGAGTATTCGTGGGAATCTGAGGGGGGCAAGGGGGCACTCCCCCCACTGGAAAATGAGAAACGTAATTCTTTCTTTATTCATTCATCATATGCATATCTGATAAAAAATAAAACCTTAGGTTTGAAAAAAAAAAGGTGCGGCCAAAAAAAAAAAAAGGATTCAGGAATGAAATCAAAACTGACATCCCCGTCACACCAAACATGCTCGCCCTTTCAGCCGTGGGAACGTTATAATGTGACGGTTAATCTCACTATTCGTTGGTAAAAGAGTAGCCCAAGAGTTGGCGGTGGGTGGTGATGACTAGCTGCCTTCTCTCTAATCTTACACTGCTAAATTAGTGACGGCTAGCGCAGATAGCCCTCGTTTAGCTTTGCGCGAAATTCAAAAACAAACAAACAAAATAATTAAAACTGACGGTCAAAGTAGCTACATTTACTGCATTGATAAGAATTTTACAGTAAATATTTATTCATTAGTTAGCTAGGATGCGTATTTCGTTTTACCACCATCATGCCGAATGTTGGACAAAAAATGTTAATGTCATACAGGTGTTGGATCAGTTACTTCTACTGATTGTTGCAGTGTCGTCCAGTTGTTGGATAAGTTACTTCTCTACCGACTGTTCCCGTGTCATCCAGGTGTTGGATCAGTTAATTCTCTAACGATTGTTCCCGTGTCATCCAGCGAAACCACAGCCAAAGGAACTGGCTTGGAGAAATCATACCAATTTTGACGAATTTAGATTAATAGTTTCTTGCCATCACCCCATGCAATCGGTACAGCTGTATCAAATACGTGGGAGTATTACTCACTAAGTGTTCTCATTGTAGTTACGTATATATACATATGTATGTATACCACTCGGTTTTGCTTCATATTTTACCACAGTTTGAAATAAAAAGGTCTTATCTATACTATAAGTGTAGCTACTTTGACCGACAATTTTGATTTCATTCCTTTAAGTCGCACGTTGAATACTTTTTTGGCCCCACCTTTTTTTCACACTCAAGGTGTTTTTCATGAGATATCATGACTTTTTGTCAACACACACAAACAAAACACATCAAGTAAGAAAGTGACACTCTATAGTGACCAACATTAGCTTTAAGATCGTAACCCTATTATTCGGAACTGACCTCTACTTTAGAGAACCAATCATATTATTTGAAATATTTGATGGTACTTTTTCCTCTCTAAAACAGTGTTAATATCTTCCTTTTAGTAACGCCATGGAATTTAGATTAATAGTTTCTTGCCATCACCCCCCATGCAATCGGTACAGCTGTATCAAGCATCATTATTTATGGTAATTACTTTAGCTAATATTACGTGACACTAAACGCTCTTTAATTACGATATTTAATAAAAGTTAGTAAATTTGTGCTGAAAAGTTGGCAATGAATAATCAATAATAACCGTCCACCCGTTTGAGTCTTTTGAGCTAGAAACTGGTAATATAGTTTTCTTGGCCTAAGCAATACTTACGTATCTGCGCGTGCTTTCGACTTTTAGTTTCGCTGCTCTAAACCAGATATCTCCAATTCGAATGAGAAAAAACTAAAAACGGTCTGCTTTTACTCACAGGTGAAGCTGTAGTAAAAATGTTAAACAGATAGCTTACGTGACTTTTTGCGTAGGCGTGCGGAAAAAAGGTTTCGTCAAAGTTGAGAGAGATGTTGGTGAAATTTAGTAAAAATCCATAAAAGTTAAGTACGTTTTTCTATCATATAAAGTTCCGTACTTTTGGTTCGAAGAAAACAATATTGGTAATAATCTCGGGTATTTCTTTATGGATTGCCTTGAAAACTGGGTATGGGAAGTAAATGTCCAGTAGAGCACGTCCACTGAAAATATATGGTAGTTTGGATTACCACAGTCCGAGATACAGAAGGTGGAAAATCGCTAAACTATCACTCCTGTTAATAATACAATTCACAATTTCCCACTACTGAGCCCCCCATGGAAAACTTTGCCTCTCTCCCCGGTAAAGATTTCTGCGAATGCGCATGGGAGTATTACTCACTAAGTGTTCTCATTGTAGTTACGTATTTATACATATGTATGTATACCGCTCGGGTTTGCTTCATATTTTACCACAGTGCAGAAAGGTAAAGCTGGTAATATATACATATTTGACTTATTTTGAGATATATTAAGAAATGTTTTCACACTTCACGAGAATGTGAGGTGGTAGAAGAAAACATGTTACTGTTCCTTCTGTTTTTACCTTCTGTATGATGCAGAATACGGGACAACATTACGTATCTCCCTATTCTTAGTTAATTTACTTGTTGCTGCCTTTATTTTACATTACGTGTTATATCCGTCAAACTGCCAAGTAAAATTTGTTGTCGATTACTTGTTGCTGCCTTTATTTTCATTACGTGTTATATCCGTCAAACTGCCAAGTAAAATTTGTTGTCG
>NW_013675912.1:6128-16769 GCF_000517525.1 Limulus polyphemus
CATTACGTGTTATATCCGTCAAACTGCCAAGTAAAATTTGTTGTCGAAAACTTTAAGGTTGTGAAAAAAAAATAAAAAAAGGCTTAAAAAAGATATTAGATTTTTCCACCTAGAATTAACATTGCTTATTATAGATGCTGCAGGAAAACTGAAAATCTATAGGATTCTTGTCATCGTAAAGTAAATAGAAAGACAAGTTTAAACAACTAGTTGATTGTTAAACGGAATAAAATCAGACAGCATTACGTGGTAAAGAAGCAAGAGGAAGCCGAGAACCTGGAAATAGAACAATAGTCTGTGTGTGTGTCACTTTAGATGAAGATTAAGAGCCAGCTTTCCAAGTGCCCTCGGGGCTAGACGAACTGAGGCCAGATTCATGTTCTATTAAACAATGGCGGGAACAGTGTGCTTGGTATGTCAAGAAGATAGAAAGCAGACACTAAACCTGACGTTTATGGGGAAAATAGAGAGATTTCCTTATTGATTTAGTCCCCCTTTTTTTCCTGTTAAACTTAGAAATTAGCTGCGTATTGAAAGGTCAACTTGATTTTGGGGATAGTATTTTTCTGAGTGACTCTTAAACCTAGAAAGTAACTGCGTATTGAAGGGTCAACTTGATTTTGGGGATAGTATTTTTTGAGTGACTATTAAACCTAGAAATTAACTGCGTATTGAAAGGTCAACTTGATTTTGGGGATAGTATTTTTCTGAGTGACTGTTAAACCTAGAAATTAACTACGTATTGAAAGGTCAACTTGATTTTGAGGATAGTATTTTTTGAGTTGTCTAAAATGTCTGAGTTAGAAATATGCAATTAAATTACATTCGACAGTTTTTAACAAACTGTAATTTTAACGTTTTCAAAATGAAAAATTCAGTAAAAAAAAGGAAACCCGTAGCTTTGTGCTTAACTACAAACAAACAGAAAAAATGATGAAAGAAAAAGGAAACCCGTAGCTTTGTGCTTAACTACAAACAAACAAACAGAAAAATGGATGAAACAAAAAGGAAACCCGTAGCTTTGTGCTTAACTACAAACAAACAAACAGAAAAAAGGATGAAACAAAAAGGAAACCCGTAGCTTTGTGCTTAACTACAAACAATCAAACAGAAAAAAGGAGGAAACAGGAAGTAATTCATTCTATAAAAAACCGTTTAAGGAATTAAATCATCCCGCATGGGCGCCCGCAGGAAGGGACAAGGGGGGTCACGTGACCCCCCTAGATTTTCAAAAAGAAAAATTACTAGATATGTAAAATTATTCTTCTATGTTATTAGAAAAGCATAAGGTATTTGTAATTCGATTTCATAATTTTTTGAAACTTGAGTTACTTGACTCCCCCCTCCCCTAATTTTTTTTCTGCGGATGCCCTTGTCATCCCGTATAATATTTCGGTAAGTTCAAATTAAGCCTGAATTCCACGCTAAAATTTATTTAACAGGAAGATAAATAAACGTCGAAAAAATATATTTACTAACTTTTGCATTAATTAAGCCCCCCAGTGGCACAGCGGCATGTCTGCGGACTTACAACGCTAGAGAGTAGGTTTCGATACTCGTGGTGGGCAGAGCACAGATAGCCTGTTGTGTAGCTTTGTGCTTAACTACAAACATTACTTACAAACACGTGCAAGTTGTCTTCTCCTGAGACATTTCTAGTGCCTGTGGTACTCATTTATAGTGTCTGTAGTACTCATTACCTATTTGTGAAATAACTTTAATTTACTTGAATTCCGCTAGGGGCAGCACAGTATAGAAATATTTTATTTGGTTTCCGTCTGTTAGTTTCTCTCAGAACTTTTGCGCATAGCTACACAAGGCCTATCTGCAAGTAGCTATCCTTATTTTAAATTGATGTAATATACGAAAAGAAAACAAGAAAGGGAACA
The DNA here is from genome assembly GCF_000517525.1 of Limulus polyphemus. Classification (NCBI taxonomy): domain Eukaryota; kingdom Metazoa; phylum Arthropoda; class Merostomata; order Xiphosura; family Limulidae; genus Limulus; species Limulus polyphemus. The sequence goes on from NW_013675912.1 coordinate 8,018, forward strand.
GCACTTACCACAAACTCCTGGGCTACTCTTGTCTGACCGAATAGTCGGATTTAATTGTCATTTTTATAACGCAACGAGCTACGAACTGTGAACTCTCAGACTCACAGCTAGGTCGGCTTCGTTTCCCATATTAAATTTTAAAATTTAACTGTTTAATTAATATCAAATATCAAAATACTTAATGGTACTATATCCATGTTAAATTGATTTAGTTTTCCAATGGATGTAGCTTAATAATGGTCTGAACCGATGTGACAACATATAAAGAGATTAACCTGATGGATATTTTACTGCCCCAGATATTAAGACTCGCTATTATGACATTACATGAAATAGGTTTCATCCATACCGTCAGAATTAGAGCTACATCTAACGACTAAAACCTACAAAGTAAATAGAAAATCCTTGTTGAAAAAAACTATCTAGAAATAAATTTCTTGCCAAGAACATACACTAAAAAAAAATTGTTTTAATTTTACACTGAAGGACAGAGTGAGTCATAAAACTTAAAGGACAGGGCCACTGGTGGCTCCTGTTTACTAGAATAACAATGAGCTTCACAACTACTTGTGGCATATAATGAAGCCTAATAATTTGATGATACACTTACTAACCTGAATATTAAGCGAGTTTAACACATTTATGATTTCAAACATAACATTGTTTAGAGTTTGTTTGTTTGCATGTGATTTCCTCTCACTGTTTTGAAAGTCAAGATCGTGCTCTTGAACATTACTGAACAAGTCCAGTGATACGTTCATCACTTAGATTATCATTTTCAAGCGCTCCTTGCACATAGCATGTTTAATAAAATATTCATATATTGCTATTTTTTCCCCCAAATTACTGGCGTCAGTTTGTTTTCTAGAACGATAACATACTGTTACGTCTCTGGTCGTTTGTTAATTTCCCGTAAAAATTCTTTCCGAAGAACTTCAGCGATACAAGTCCTTTCTTAAATAAAACTAGTTTATTCTTTCTTAATACAACTTTGCAATACACTTAATTTCCACAGTCACTTTAACTTCAACATACGCTATAATTCACAACGATTCACACACTTTACTTACGACTTGACTCGCTTATCTGCCTCTATATCTTCATATCTGCAATTCTATCTCCGCTTTATTTGCCGGGCTTATATACTAAAATAGAGGGCGCCTGGAAAAGACTAGAGTTGCCAGGAAAAGTGATGATTCTTCTAGAAACTCATGACATGTTACCAGGGTCACGTGACTTCCGCTGTCGTAATAATAGATAAACATATTAAAACTGAATAGTTTTATATCAGTGATTCAGAAGACAAATTAAACAAATCCAAATCGCCGTCATTATACATATTTCTGTACATGAATGTGATTAAGGGCACGGTTACATATATTACAAAATGTATCATATTCACAATATTAGCTGTTACAAAGGAGGACTTATAATTGGAGATATATTACACAGCCTTTCCAACGAGAAATATTTATACAGCAAGATTGTCAACCAATGTATAGCCAAAAGATTTAACGAAGGGAGTCTATTATTCATATTTGAGTGATAAAACATATAGAAAAAACATTTATTACAGGGATGGGCTTCAGAATCATAATTCAAACCGATTCAACGCAACACCCTTATCCACAAAGTGAAGGCTATACTTACGAAGAGGAACCCTTCGACCCAAAACGTTATCATATTTAAGCTGAGAAAATCTTCTAGTACTGTGAACAAATACTAAAGAAAGTGATGAAGCTTACAAAGGCTCACAAGACTATAAACCACAAGTTTCCAGCTACAATCTGGAATCAAAGGCTGTTTCTATAGCAAAGATGGCCAAAGAAACTGGAATTACGAACAATCCATATCCACTGTATATCTGTCAAGTCCCTTTGTGTTACAAGTGAATTCTCTGAACCACATACCTGTCAAATCTCCTATTTAGCTCCAACAGGTTTTTATGCCTTTGGCCTGCTTAAGCGCGGTTTTGGAAGCTTGTGTTTAATGCATCATTGAGAGTCTCTAGAACGTTTGTTAATATGTGGGCACTAAGTTTTTCCTGCGTAATTCGTTATAGATGAAACTGAGTTGTCAGGCAGTTGTGTTTAATCATGAAAATAAAACTGGCCTAAATTCTATGTAGTATACAATATAATTGCTTTTGTTAAGATTTTGTGAATAGGTATTAATTGCTCTTGTACAGTTTATTTGTATCTGGTTTATTTGGAATGCTGCTATTTCTATTAACTCATATACACCTCTATGGTTCGTCTTACTATTTATTAAAATAATATAAATAGATAGTCTTTTTTATGTGATTGTTTATTTGTTTGTAATTAAGCACAAAGCTACACAATGGGCTATCTGTGCTCTGCCCATCACGGATATCGAAACCCGGATTCTAGCGTTGTAAGTCCACAGACATACCGCTGTGCCACTGTTTTTTTTTTTTTATGTGATACATGTAGTGTTATATTGATCTATTTGTAAGATAGGGCAGTGGTTCCCAGACTTTTGGCAATCACGGACCGGTACAATTCTAAAGTAATTTTCGGAGATTTAAGCGACTTTTAGTCATCAAATATTAAAAAAAAAAGAAAAGACGTAAATAAGTGTCAGTGCTTTCAACAGCCAAGACACGTTGCGGACCGGTAGAAATTAATTCAAGGACCGGTACCGGTCCGTAGACCGGCGTTTGGGGAACACTGAGATAGAGCAAGACCAAAGTAGTGACACAGACTGTAAATACGTAGTGAAGATCCAAAACCGTTTTTACATAACGTACTAAACCCTCGATGTATACAAGATCTTGCAAATCAGTTATTAATCAGATACATTAATTTATGCTTTTCCATTTTATGTTTAACTGATCACGTTAAATATTTAGAATTAGTTATGGATGAATACTAAACATGAAACACCATAGTGCTAACTATTTGTATAGTTGCTGTGTTCTGTTGTAGGTACTCAGGTACGTACTAAAAGCTGTTTCATGAATCTTGAAATTTTAGCTTCTATTCTACTTATTTGATCAATTAACCCAGTAGTTAAACTACGACCGAAGATGTATATTTTATGAAAAGTTATACGCATTGAGATCATGATTACTTTTCAGAACAGTGAAAATCTATTAAGTTTCTAAATACATTTTTTCCCCATTAGTTAAATTATGGGAAATTTTGAAAATATAGTTTCAAATAAATTGTTCATTCTTACAGGGAAAACTTTGAAAATGGTTAAATAGTGAAGGAAAGTAACAAAAGTTGAGTCGAAATGAAGAAAAACTTACAGTACAGCCGAAGGAGCAAAGCTACTAATACGAAATTTAATAAATGGAACGTCACAGAAACGTCTGTCTCGAGCATCAAAGGAAGATAAAAGAATCTGGTATAGGGGAAAAGAAAATATCGAATGGTACTTGTGTCAATAATGGTATAATGTACTTCCTGTTATGTTGTAAAACACTCAGAAGTGAACGGAAATAGACAGCTGTCGAATTACCGCAGATAACGGAGATAGAAGTAAACAAGTGGTTTTACACATCTGTGTACTTTTAAAGAACGTGTATTGATGGAGATAGAAGTAAACAAGTGGTTTCACACATCTGTGTACTTTTAAAGAACGTGTAGTGATGGAGATAGAAGTAAACAAGTGGTTTCACACATCTGTGTACTTTTAAAGAACGTGTAGTGATATCTAGTGAATGAGATAGAAGTAAACAAGTGGTTTCACACATCTGTGTACTTTTAAAGAACGTGTAGTGATGGAGATAGAAGTAAACAAGTGGTTTCACACATCTATGTACTTTTAAAGAACGTGTAGTGATGGAGATAGAAGTAAACAAGTGGTTTCACACATCTGTGTACTTTTAAAGAACGTGTAGTGATATCTAGGAATGGAATGAACTATTCGTTTTTTGGGATGGTACATAACATAGATTCCCTTCTGGTTGTTTACAGTTTTCGCTATTATTTTATGTGTTCTAAGAATATAACTAGAAAGGGTTCTTATTTCCTTATGTTTGGATGGTTTGATAATGATTCAGTTAGCGCATCTCTTCTGTCCATTTGTTTCTGAATATTGTCAATCAAGATTGTTGTTTCAAAACAGGGGATTAAAAGAATAGTTTTTGTTTAAGAAATCCATATTCTATCTCTGGTAAAATACATCTGTCGAATATAATTGTGATTACTCGCTTTAATAAAGGAACATTTTAATCATTTTGTTGTAAAATGTTCCTTTATTAAAGCGAGTAATCACAATAAAAATCATATCATTTTGTTGTAAAATGTTCCTTTATTAACGCGAGTAATCACAACAAAACAAAACTGATCATTTTATTTGTAAAATGTTCCTTTATTAAAGCGAGTAATCACAACAGAAAAACAGATCATTTTGTTTGTAAAATGTTCCTTTATTAAAGCAAGTAATCATAACGAAACAAAACTGATCATTTTGTTGTAAAATGTTTCTTTAGTAAAGCCAGTAATCACAATAAAAATCATATCATTTTGTTTGTAAAATGTTCCTTTATTAAAGCGAGTAATCACAACAGAAAACAGATCATTTTGTTTGTAAAATGTTCCTTTATTAAAGCAAGTAATCACAACGAAACAAAACTGATCATTTTGTTCTAAAATGTTTCTTTAGTAAAGCCAGTAATCACAATAAAAATCATATCATTTTATTTGTAAAATGTTCCTTTATTAAAGCGAGTAATCACAATAAAGAAGACTGATCATTTTGTTTGTAAAATGTTCCTTTATTAAAGCGAATAATCACAATAAAAAAGACTGATCGTTTTGTTTGTAAAATGTTCCTTTATTAAAGCCAGTAATCACAACGAAACAAAACTGATCATTTTGTTGTAAAATGTTTCTTTAGTAAAACCAGTAATCACAATAAAAATCATATCATTTTGTTTGTAAAATGTTCCTTTATTAAAGCGAGTAATCACAACAGAAAACAGATCATTTTGTTTGTAAAATGTTCCTTTATTAAAGCGAGTAATCACAATAAAAAAGACTGATCATTTTGTTTGCCTGTCTTATCCTGTGCTACTCTTTAAGGACTATAGTGAATGAATATTTTCTATCTTGTCGTATAAGATACAAAGCACTTTGTGTCATTCTTTATAGACCGATGTTTTCTTCCCCGTCTTCTTGGATATAATGCATATAATGTCATATTCAGACAAATAATTTAGCTCACAATCTTGAATTGATTTTAAGTAGATTTAGGTATTCGGGAAACACTTGTGTTTTTATGACAGATCATTTTGTTTGTAAAATGTTCCTTTATTAACGCGAGTAATCACAACAAAACAAAACTGAATCTCGCAGCACTGAGTATAAGGACCTTTGTTTTACACTAGGTGCTTTATATCTGATTTACCATGGACCTTGAAGAATAACACAATGTGTTTTATATCGAAAATGACAGGTTAAAAAATATATTTATAATTCATAGTGGTAGTTATGATTACTGTTCACCGCCTAAAGGATGTCGCCTCAGTGTGGGGTCGCCAAGTGAGTGGAGATCAAAGGTTTATTTGTTTGTTTTGAATTTCGCGCAAAGCTACACGAGGGCTATCTGCGCTAGCCGTCCCTAATTTAGCATTGTAAGACTAGAGGTAAGGCAGCTAGTCATCACCACCCACCGCCAACTCTTGGGCTACTCTTTTACCAACGAATAGTGGGATTGACCGTCACATTATAGCGCCTCCATGGCTGAAAGGGCGAGCATGTTTGGTGTGACGGGGATTCGAACTCACGACCCGCAGGTTGCGAGTTGAGCGCCCTAACCACCTGGCCATGCCGGGCCGGAGATCAAAGGATGTCACCTGGGGGTTACGTTACTATTACGTAATATGCTGACACCTGAGGTTACATATCTCTTAAGGCCATAGTTTCACGAAGTGGCACCAGAGGGCGAGTTGGTATGATGATATAGTTCGTGAGAGAACCACCAAAGAGAGACGTCGATCAACGTATCTTAACTTGTCATCAACCTTATAGTAACAATCAAAGTCTTCTAATATAAAATTTATCTAATTTCCATAACGACATGTTTACAATTATCATTAGTGAAGAGCTTTTATCACAATTGCAGTTTCGCTTTATTGGTAAAACATTAAATCTGAGATAGTGTTATCACCATTCTGTAGGCGGACGGTGTTACTAAGGTTCTATAGGCAGACGGTGTTACCAAGGTTGTATAGCTGGTTGGTGTTCCTATAGGCGGACAGTGTTACTATACTTCCGTAGGACTGCGTACAGATTTCAGCTTGTTTCAACTTCTATCACGATGCATGGTAGTGCTTAGTATGTAGGGATCGCTGGAGAGAAAAATGGCCACTGCATTCAGTATATTACTCTATGATGCTTACAAATAACTGTTAAAGTTAGGTTATAGTCTGATTTGAGCACTTAATTGCCATTATCGAGTGTTTCACATCTTGTATAACAGTAATATTATTCTGTTCTTCTACCACATGTATTTTTGTGGGGATATATTAAAAAAGGGAAAATTACTAATTTAGCAGTGAGTTCAGCTTATAAGCATATATTATTACCATGTTTCATAAATAACAGTTTCATTTCTGATCGCTAGACAGCAACAAAAATTGTTTTTATGTAAAGACCGCTAGTGATTTTTCATTGCACAAACATGATATCTGCCGAATCAATTTCAGTAAAAATAAATAAGTAAGGAAAAAATAAGAATAAATATATATACATAAAGATTGATATTCAAGGTATCAAAGAAATTAAATATTTATACAACTGACCGATCTGTGTACATGATATTGATGTTTGAGTTTTAAAACACAAGTTTATTAATTATCAAAACAATACTCTTCTTCAAATTTTCAGTGGGGCCGAGCCGTTTGTATGCGTGGTGTCATACTTCATGGCCTGGATGCTGTATGACGTCCTTTCTATTAATCGACATGACCCTATCAAGTGGTGGAGTCACTTGTATTTATTCACATGCACTGAGTTGGGGTGAGGTTGGAAAGTTGGTTTCTGTACATATCCCCTTAACGTCGGTTCATAGCTCTGGGGTACTTGTATAGTCCTGAAGGAACAATTCCAACTTCACTTGTTTGATTTGTTTTAAATATATATATTATTTTAAAACACGTGGATTGTGTGCTGTCCGTTTATTGTTGAAATTTATCGCCAACAAGTCACAGACACCTACTGTAAGGAATTTGGTCCCTATTAAACTCATACTTGTAAACAGGACAATCTCCGGTTTGGAATCTATGTATATCTTAAAATGTATCATATTTAAATACAGTTTACGAAAATCAAAGGCCATACTGTATTTTATTACTTATTTATTTATTATTATAAAACTCTAAATACGTAAATATTAGAATTAACACATACTGATTGCCCGTTCCCATTTTAAATGAATTAAATTGCTAACATAGGAGTAAATAGCTCCTAAATTTCGGCACGTTTTCTGCTATATAATATCCTGTCAAGGAGGGAGTTCCCAGATCAGATCAGACATGGTGTTATGTGTGTGACACCACATCATTATGACGTCACGCTAGGTAGGATCTGAAGGCAAGCCGGGAAGATACGGAAGTACAATTGCACCCTATCAAAGCCTGTAAAAATAAGACAAAAGCTTGGGAATTATTACGAAAAAACCTTGTAAAAACAGACTGAAGATACCAATTGTCTGTAGGGAAGAGGATGGCTTTGTTATATAAAAAGAACAGGTGTGTATGCAATCACATGTTCATCGTATGTTTTAATCTTTTTATCCAAAGGCACTAATGTAGCACGTTTGCTCATTGATATGTAGTGGATTCAGGAGCAATATGTAGCATGTTACTGGGAAAAAATATATGTCTTTATTTGTTTCCTTCGTGTATAGACAATTTTATACAGAATAGGTTTGGTTTCCAGTGGTTCCTCAGTAAGTTCAGACTTCTCAGAAGTAAGCAAGGGCTGGCATTGTACATGTTCAGCAGGTAAATAAACAATCGGTACTTGTGAACGCATTGCATCTGTGATATACTTCTTTTGGCTAACAAGTCACAGACGCCTTCTGTAGAAGAATTATAAGCCCAACAACAACATAGTATATATTTATACTATTAAGAAAAATAAGTAAAAGCCATTTATTTTGACAACTGGCAGAAAAAAATAAGAATATATATATATATTATAAATTCTGACACTCAGGTGATAAACGTCTTTTGGTATAGGGTATTGGGTATTTTTAAAAATATTGTCTTTGAGCCCAACTTGGGACTTTAAATCATATTATCTTTACACGAATAACTAGATATTCGTGGTTTTTCATAAATGTATATGTTAATAAAGGATTGTCTTACTTTGTACCATATCTGTTTGTGCATTTACATCAGGATTGTCTTACTTTGTACCATATCTGTTTGTGTATTTACATCAGGATCGTCTTACTTTGTACCATATCTCTCTGTGTATTTACATCAGGATCGTCTTGCTTTGTACCATATATGTTTGTGTATTTACATCAGGATCGTCTTACTTTGTACCATGTCTGTTTGTGTATTTACATCAGGATCGTTTTACTTTGTACCATATGTGTTTGTGTATTTATATCAGGATTGTCTTACTTTGTACCATATGTGTTTGTTTTTTTACATCAGGATTGTCTTACTTTGTACCAAATGTGTTTGTGTATTTACATCAGGATTGTCTTACTTTGCACCAAATGTGTTTGTGTATTTACATCAGGATTGTCTTACTTTGTACCATAT
>NW_013675912.1:17730-18952 GCF_000517525.1 Limulus polyphemus
GGATTGTCTTACTTTGTACCATATCTGTTTGTGTATTTACATCAGGATCGTCTTACTTTGTACCATATCTGTTTATGTATTTACATCAGGATCGTCTTACTTTGTACCATATCTGTTTGTGTATTTACATCAGGATTGTCTTACTTTGTACCATATCTGTTTGTGTATTTACATCAGGATTGTCTTACTTTGTACCATATCTGTTTGTGTATTTACATCCGGATTGTCTTACTTTGTACCATATCTGTTTGTGTATTTACATCCGGATTGTCTTACTTTTTACCATATCTGTTTGTGTATTTACATCAGGATTGTCTTACTTTGTACCATATCTGTTTATGTATTTTCATCCGGATTGTCTTACTTTGTACCATATCTGTTTGTATATTTACATCAGGATTGTCTTACTTTGTACCATATCTGTTTGTGTATTTATATCAGGATTGTCTTACTTTGTACCATATCTATTTATGTATTTTCATCCGGATTGTCTTACTTTTTACCATATCTGTTTGTGTATTTACATCAGGATTGTCTTACTTTGTACCATATCTGTTTATGTATTTTCATCCGGATTGTCTTAGTTTTTACCATATCTGTTTGTGTATTTACATCAGGATTGTCTTACTTTGTACCATATCTGTTTGTGTATTTACATCCTTTCGGAATTTTAAAGAAAACCTTCGTTTGTCTTCAAAACATTTTCTGACGAGCAGTACTAACTCATCGACTAGCGTATGTCGTGAGTATATGAATTCTGTTAAGTTAATGCTTGTTTCGGACATTTATAGAAGCGTGCCACCTTTGACCTTTCTAAGATATAAGATGAAAAATACTACGAAGCAACAGCTTCACCACGTCACATATCCCTGAGACATTTATAGTTTTCAGTTAGTAGCTGCTAAATTATTTACAACATACATAATCTCATAGTTTTTGCTTTAAAATTCCTTACAAAGATTTTACGCGTGTGAATTATGAAAGCTATAAACTATTGTTCTCCATTGAACGACTTTATGGCTTCACTATTATTAATATTATATTTTTTTACATTAATTTCATCCATAAAGTGAGGATTTCCTTCAAACAAATGAAATTCTGTCTGCAAATAATTAGAATTCAACTATCTCTGAGAGAGATATGATGTACAGTCTAATAATGGCTGGAGACGGCTTGAATGGCTAATGAAGCAAAACTTTAATATAAGTTTAACATAACAGCA
>NW_013675913.1:0-2039 GCF_000517525.1 Limulus polyphemus
TGATTGGATTTTGAAACAACTTGTTAAAAAACAAAAGGTTGGGATATGATTGTGTAAACGTTGATCAAAGTGTAGATTGAACTGGACCTCCCTTGAACTTAGACTTCGAGATTAAACAATTTTTCAGAATACTAAGCTTCTGTGCGGCTACGTAACATGAAGAATTGAATAGTGGCCAATCATTCTTTTTTTTTTTAGAATCTATTACAATTTTTTTACCGTTTCAGTGCTTCGGATAGGTAATATTGGTTGTTTTCCCATCTGCTTCCAACATAAAGGTTTGTTACATCACAAACGTTTTTAATAAAAATACAAACCTCTTTAATCGACGGACACTCTAAATTAATAAATAAACAAATATTTTTCCAGTTTTGTTGTCTATACGTCTCATTTTATACTTTCAGTACATAGACTAACAACAATATCAGGTTATACTTTTGTTGCTAAGCAGCATGACATAAAAGCTATTGTTGGAACACATTGTTACCAAAACGCACTGACTATTCTATATTAGTATTATATATATATTAGAAGTTGTTAAGCTAACTGATATGGGAAGGTGATATTTACCTCGTAATTACTGACCGGAAATAGGCTAGTCTATACTAATAAAAGAGTGTGTCTGTCTGTGATTTCTGAAATTTCTAATATAAGGATGCACTTATTTTCTACATGGTTTTTTCGATAGCTTGCCTCATTAAAAAGATGCGCCTGCGCGCACGTACGTGGATAAGATAAGTAATAATACCCAGGTGAACACCCTCACGGTCCCACTTTTGAAGCTATGGCGGTCATACACAGACAGATCCTTTTATTATTATAGATATCTGTTATTGTGTGGCTATATAATGTGAAGAACTGAATAGTGGCCAATGACACATTTTTCTTCACTTCACTTATCCAGTGTATAGGTTTTTTCTCATAGAGTCTACAAGGTACGTTCACACCAACATTATGTTTGATGTTACAGTATGTTTCCAAAATTAAAGTTTGATGAAAAACGTTTCTTTGTCTGTTTCTGTTTAAGCACAAAGCCACATAATAGACTACCTGGTCGTGCCCTCCACGGATATCGCTAACCTATGTTTACTGTGTAAGCCCTTATGCTTACCGCTTAGCCACGGGAGAGGGGGGGGGGCAGAAACATGTATTTAGGGCAGTAATTATGTTCCCATATAAACAGAAACACACAATTTGGGTAGTGTTTATATTCCCCTACAAGAAGAAATATTCAATTATTACAGTTTGTATGTCCCCCTCGAAACAGTCACGAACAATTATTACAGTTTGTATGTCCCCCTCGAAACAGTCACGAACAATTATTACAGTTTGTATGTCCCTCTTGAAACAGTAAGAAACAATTATCACAGTTTGTATGTCCATCTACAAACAGTAACAAACAAATATTACAGTCTGTATGTCCATCTACAAACAGTAACAAACAAATATTACAGTCTCTATGTCCATCTACAAACAGTAACAAACAAATATTACAGTTTGTATGTCCATCTACAAACAGTAACAAACAAATATTACAGTCTGTATGTCCATCTACAAACAGTAACAAACAAATACTACATTTTGTATGTCCATCTACAAATATTACAGTTTGTTTGTTCATCTACAAACAGTAACAAACAAATATTACAGTCTGTATGTCCATCTACAAACAGTAACAAACAAATATTACAGTTTGTATGTCCATCTACAAACAGTAACAAACAAATATTACAGTTTGTATGTTCATCTACAAATATTACAGTTTGTTTGTCCATCTACAAACAGTAACAAACAAATATTACAGTTTGTATGTCCATCTACAAACAGTAACAAACAAATATTACAGTTTGTTTGTCCATCTACAAATATTACAGTTTGTTTGTCCATCTACAAACAGTAACAAACAAATATTACAGTTTGTATGTCCATCTACAAACAATAACAAACAAATATTACAGTTTGTATGTTCATCTACAAATATTACAGTTTGTTTGTCCATCTACAAACAGTAACAAACAAATATTACAGTTTGTATGTCC
>NW_013675913.1:2685-4437 GCF_000517525.1 Limulus polyphemus
ATATTAATAGTTTTAACCTAACCAAACAAGGCCATGTTTAACATATCAATAGTTTTAACCTAACCAAACAAGGCCATGTTTAACATATCAATAGTTTTAACCTCCTGATAATTGTAGCACTGTTAATACGCTAGCCAATGCTACACGAGCTGAGTGGAATTAAGCCTAAAAGACATCCAATCAGCATGTGCCTTCTATAGTAAGTCTAAATGAAAAACGAATGAATGTCGCTTTGCGTGGCCATTGTTGGTAGTCTCTCAAGCTTTCTCTAAATGGTAGGGCGTCCTTCAAATATGTAAATAAAATCAAACTATTAATCCTTCCTGAGGTTCACCTTTAGAGCACACTTCGGTATAAATTGGTACTGGCAACTATCCAGAGCTGAATTGTACAAAATTAAGGGGTGCAGTTTGGAGAGACATCATTTTGGAGGCGAAGTACAGATGGCGCCACCGAATACCATCAGTTACCAGAGTTAGAATATCTATGAATAAGCAAGTTTATCTAATTCAAGAAATTCGTTAAATTAGAAAAATAGTACTGGTTATGGATAAAACAACTCGGACTTGACTGGTTGGTAAGCCGCATAGTTTCGTAATTCACAATTTCTATCCTACAGCATCAAATTAATATAAATATCTCTCAACAACACTAATAATCTAATTTATACTTGTTAAATTATATGATAAATAAATTTAATATAATTTCTTCTGATGCTGTAAATATCTAAAACTTTTGGGGGGGGGGAGTGGAATTGGAATCCTCCCTAGTATAAGAGGATTAAATTTAATTTCCAAGATGAAGGAAGCTGGTATTTCGTTATTTTTCTCGCTATTTAATAATCTATTATTTTAAAACTGTGTCAGAAGTTTGTTTTCTCAGCGTTTTTCAGTTTTATTTTTTTTAACATACATAATTTATATCTCAAAACATTAGAGGGCGTCTTTTTTTTTTTTTTGTTACATACCTACATAATTTATATTTCAAAACATTAGAGGAACTGTAACATCATTTCGGAACGTCATGATGTGCTGAATGACGATGTTTAAAACTTGATATGTTAAACATGGCCTTGTTTGGTTAGGTTAAAACTATTAATATGTTAAACATGGCCTTGTTTGGTTAGGTTAAAACTATTAATATGTTAAACATGGCCTTGTTTGGCTTGGGACTTGCTTCGTATTAACGCGAATCGTGACAAAGTACGCACTACTGTGTTGCGCAGTGCGATGAATTCGTTGTATTCACGCAAAGCAGTATAAGTTTTCCCGCGCACTGTACTGTTAGAACGACACAGTTATTTAATAAGTTCATTATTCTACGCGTCATTCGTTTACAAAAGGTTGAACCGCGTCGTGTACGTAGGAATCTTGAACCAGTCTTGTTGTTGTGGGTTTTCACCGTGTATTACACGGCCACTCATAAATACCTGTTAGGAATAAGTATATAAACTTTATTAAAATCAAAGAAATAAGTGAAACCGATCATATTTTTTTTTGCATGCAGAGTGGTTGTAGACTGTCAAACCTGTCCGATTTTTTTCCTTCTCCTCTACCAACTAAACGGAGCCCCCATCACAGGGGCTCAGCGGCAAATCTGAAGGCTTATAACGCTAAAAACCTGGTTTCGATGCTTGTAGTTGCACAGCACAGACTGAGTGTCTTTGTACTTAACAACAAACAAACAATCGTTTTCGAAATGGTGTATTTAAGTGATTTACACCCACAAAAAAGAAACCTATCATTCAATAGG
>NW_013675913.1:4478-13668 GCF_000517525.1 Limulus polyphemus
GTTAAACATGGCAAATAGTCCATTGTGTAACTTTCCGCTAAGAAATATAAACACAAAACCATAATTTATTTTATGACTTAAATCCCTTAGTTTCAAATAACAATTATCTTATAGAATACCAATGCAGTCTTTAAATCCATTTATTATATGTAATAAGATAATCAGGATCCATTCCAATCATACACTAGTTAGTTCATCATTCAAAACTATTTGAATGCATGAGAGTTTACGTTTGATAGTATTAAATCACATATAGTCCTGATGCACAGATGTCGTTTACTTTTCTAACGGTGATTGTACCCGTTTTTGTTCTTAGTTCTAAACATCATGAAACTATCCTTAGCTTAGATCTAATTTAGATACATTCTAGATGTCATAACATCAATCATTAATATCTGGTACATCCATTTTCAGATATCTGAAAAATGATCAAAGCTCAGAATTATCGTAAATACCAACTTTAATCACACCAGTCGCAAACACCTGATGCTCGTATCTTCCAAACACCTTAAAAGTTTCTTAACTAAAGCCAATATTAAGTAATTGCTAATACTCAAGTTTGAATAGTTTGAAGAACCCTTAGCTCATAATCAGCTTAACTTCATGCTAAGCCTAATCTTGTCAGGCACAAATACCAGATGCTATTGTCTTCCAGAACACCTTGAACGTTTCTTAACTCGATCCCAACTTAATTGATTGCTAATACTCAATGACTTGAATAGTTTGAAGAACCCTTAACTCATAATCAGCTTAACTTCATGCTAAGCCTAATCTTGTCAGGCACAAATACCTGATGCTTCTGTCTTCCAGAACACCTTGAATGTTTCTTAACTCGATCCCAACTTAATTAATTGCTAATACTCAATAACTTGAATAGTTTGAAGAACCCTTAGCTCATAATCAGCTTAAATTCATGCTAAGCCTAATCTTGTTAGGCACAAATACCTGATGCTACTGTCTTCCAAAAACACCTTGAACGTTTCCTCGAGCCCAACTTAATTAATTGCTAATACTCAATAGACTTGAATAGCTTGAAGCATCTTGAAGCGACACTAGCTCCGACTCGGTTGGATTGCATGCTAAGCCTAAACACCTTAATCAAGAACACCTGGTGTTTGTGTCTTCCAAGCACCTTAAGGAGATCTTCGTTCAGGGCTAACTCAACTGCATGATAACTCTAATCACATCAGTCATATCTTGTATTTTCCAACATCTGAAAATGACCTTCGTTCAGGCCTAACTCAACTGTATGATAACCCTAAATACATCAGTCACGAACACCTGCTTCTGTTTAATAACACCTTCCATCAGGCAAAAACCTACTCACATTAATCACCATAATCGAATCCTTCTTAAAACGACCAACTGTATATTAACCCTAATCACATCTGGTACGTTTGTCTTCCCTTCGACCTTAACTCAGATCCAGAAAGATTTATCATAACCATCAAAGGAAACAGCAAGTCAGTATAGAAAACGTTTACTTAAACTACAATAATATGTTCTAAAATGTTGGATATAGTTTAAATGTTCAGGTATATTGTGGCCATTATACAATTTACGCGATGATCGTATTTCAACTCTAAAGGTCATGTCACAATTTACATATGATAAGTTTGACAAATTACTATGATTATGTATTCTTTTTAGCTTGTACCTTTATGCACACGAAATCCACTTTTAACACTATTCACTAAAATGTAAGCTTACAATTATTATAAAAACGTGATTAAAGACGTTTTTAAAATTTCACCAAGAAAAGTTGTTTCCCTGAAGCTAGACCCTGAGTCAGCCTAGTGTACAGCTTACTGGACTATCAATATGAGAGTCTGTGGGGCCGTCAGTGCATTATAAAAAGTGGCATTCAAAAACCGCCATTCAATTAGACTAACCTATAACCGTTTTGCGGTGTGTTTCGTTGACTAGCTTCTCTCCCCCTAGTTCGGGGGTCGGCAACCTGCGGCTCTCGGGTTTTACTCTTACTGTGAAGAAAAGTTCAGACACAATTGGTGTTAAAAGGTTAATCTCAACATTTGCATTTTTTTATTTAGAACAGAGTCGCGGTTTTAGCATTCTAGCTAACCCCTAAAATGATGTCTCCACCGAGAGGAATCGAAACCCTGATTATAGTGTTGTAAACCCGAAGACTTACCGCTGTCTCACCGAGGAGCTTTCCTTTTCTTTTTAGACTGTTAGGGCGTAATGCGGCTCTCGCGAATTTTTGGTCTTAGGCAAAAACAAAAAATTGCTCTTCTTCTTTGAAGGGTACCGATCCCTGCTCTTTTTTATAGTTATGGCTCTTCTTCTTTGAAGGGTTGCCGATCCCTGCTCTTGTTTACAGTTATGCCTCTTCTTCTTTGAAGGGTTGCCGATCCCTGCTCTTGTTTACAGTTATGGCTCTTCTTCTTTGAAGGGTTGCCGATCCCTGCTCTTGTTTATAGTTTCAAATTAGGGACAGCTAGTGCAGATAGTTGAATTGCGCGAATTTCCGAAATAAACAAACCTAAACAAAGCTAAAATTGTGAAAAATGCAGTTAAGAATTATTCCAAGATATGAAATTTTTAGTTTAATTTTTACGAAACTATATGGCTAGGCGCCGACTCACGATCCGCGGGATCGTTTGTTTTTGTGTTTTGAATTTCGCGCAAAGCTACACGAGGGCTATCTGCACTAGCCGTTTCTAAGTTAGCATTAGCAGTGTAAGACTAGAGGGAAGGCAGCTAGTCATCACCACCCACCGCCAACTCTTGGGCTACTCTTTTATCAACGAATGGTGGGATTGATCGAGCCAGGTGGTTAGGACGCTCGACTCGCAGTCTGAGGGTAGCGGGTTCGAATCCCAGTCCCACCAAACATTCTCGCCCTTTCAGCCGTGGGGGCGTTATAAAGTGACGGTCAATCCCACTATTCGTTGGTAAAAGAGTAGCCCAAGAGTTGGAGGTGGGTGGTGATGACTAGCTGCCTGCCCTCTAGTCTTACACTGCTAAATTAGGGACGCAACATTAATGTATATTACTGAAGCACCCACAAACATTTGAAATTGATTATGTAGTTACTTTCATTACATCAATAGGTGGATTTCTTTTTTTCGTAAGTGGGAACAGGCTTAGAACGTAAAAATATGTCTATAATTAACTGTTCTTTTTTGTAAGTTACTTCAAAATATCCTTGTGAAATATATTCGTCTTCTCAGGATACCAACTAATGCTTAGTCTACATTTTTGACAAACGCTTATATTTGTATATTTATCTACTAGATGGCACTGCAAATGCAAGAGATAAAGTCAATCAATATTTGTAGACATTTGAAAAATCTCACTTACGTGTAAGAAGTAGTATAAATGAACAATGATACTTCAAGCTCTTTATCAAAAATTTAAATTCCTAAAAATGAGACTAATTAAAAAAAGCCAAAATATTCAGTTTCTGTTTATTCATAACTATAATTTAACAAGGAATACATTAAGATACTTCTCAACATATAGTAAAAACAGGTGAAGTAATTTTAAACAATCGAGTTATTGTAAATAAGTTAATTCAGAAAATTTCATTAATTTTCAGCCGCGGCATAACGGCTCCGACTTTTCCCAAGCACAAATTTTTAGTCCATAGCTCCGTCATCTTTCGATCGATTTGAGATCTAATTACAGAGATTAAACCCTCTCTATTGATGTATTTGACCACGACAAAGATCTAATAGATTAGTTCACTCTAATCCTGAGGTTTGTTTTCTGAGGTTTGTTTTATAAGGCTTGCTTATAAAAAAAAAATGTAATTACATATGCTGTTACTAGATGGCGATAGATTATAGTGATTTTAAAAACTTAAAATTGCTATAGTGGTAATTTTTTTAGCCAAAATCCGTTACATCTAAGTCATGTAAAATGATGGTTGTGTTATCTTGAATCTCTTAGCCATTAATGGAGGTGGTTATCCACTAATAATTTCATGAATATCACTTTGTTTCCTGTAAATGTTTTCTACCAGGATTAGTAATGTGTTGAAAGTTTATCAACCGAGATTTTTTTCACATAATCTAGCGCTAGGAATTAAACATTTTGTTGTTGCTGTAGTGATTATAAAATTCACACGCGTGTCTTAAAATATCTACTGTATTCGCCAAAGTCACTTTATCCGTCACTAGCATTCATATGACATAAGAGATATCAAGTTTCTTTGAGCACGTAGTACCATAAGCTATTGTATGTTATGTCAGAGATTGTCCTGGATTTACACCTATATTATGTCCCAATTATATGTAATATTCATATACAAGATACATAAACTGTACGATATTAACGCACAGGTCTAAAACACAATATCCATTGTTCAATAATAACGAACAACATTTGCAATCATAAAGTATTAAAATCAAGAGAGATTATATGTTTCGTTTTTTGTTGTTGTTCCTTTCTAAGCAAACAGTCAGTTTCTCTTGTTTACGTTTTTAACGTCGTGTAAGATTTTGTAGAACACGAACAGTCACAACAAAGGTTTTCAGAAGAAACACCTGGACCTACAAAATAAAAAGGTTTTTCTCATGAATTCATTCAGTACTAAGTGTTTTAGAAGTTACGAGTTTGGCCTAAGGATGATAGGTGAACTACGGCTTCATAGATCTCGTTTTTTCTTTACTTTCAATATCAGGAAGTCGTAAAAAAAAGTTACATTTCTTCTTCGACTTGGCCTCATGATCACTTGAGTGTAAAATTACAGCCAAAAGGTACAGACATGGCAGGTGCTCATTTAAGCAAAGCTCGCGCTGCAAAGTCAGTGCAATTTCTAAAAACGCAACTTCTTCGTGATACCAACAACAACAAAAAACAAGGAAAATATAAATAACATTTGACATATTGTTTACTGCAAATGTATAGAGTTTTAAACAACAGGCATTCAACTACATGTTTATTTTCAAGGTTATTGTTATTGTATTATTTTGTTTGACCTCAATTTCACCTGCATTAATGTTGCACATTTGTTCATTTTTAAATAATCACACATTTTCCTAGCACGTTTGGCTGTTATATACGATTACTGAAAATACACGTGTATCATAGATACGTCATTAAACAATTCATAACAGATTTCTGATACTTTCAACAAAGGCCTCACGTTCTTTTCAGTCCTTATCCCCTTCTGTGAGGTTAAACTTCAACCTCCACTTGTCAGATAATTAAAAGAACAAGTACGCTACTTTTAAACAATCTCTAGTACAATAATACACTTCTACACATAACGGTTATTATTTAGGGGTGGCATAGCGGCTCATAGAATGGCTCCAAGTTGTTGCCATTCGTGCCCAAAGTCTCATAGATTAATTTACTGTAATTCTGCCTAAAAGAATTTCAATTTGAGGGTTGGCTGGTAGAGATCCTGATGAGCAATAAAATCGAATAGGGTATTCGCGCGCTTCACGCTTGGTATCTTACAATAAATAACAGATTAAGAGAACATCTACTAGTATCTTACAATAAACAACAGATTAAGATAATATCTTTTACTAGTATCTTACAATAAACAACAGATTAAGATAATATCTTTTACTGGCATTTTACAATAAATAACAAATTAAGAGAACATCTACTAGTATCTTACAATAAACAACAGATTAAGATAATATCTTTTACTAATATCTTACAATAAACAACAGATTAAGATAATATCTTTTACTGGTATCTTACAATAAACAACAGATTAAGATAATATCTTTTACTGGCATTTTACAATAAACAACAGATTAAGATAATATCTTTTACTGGTATCTTACAATAAACAACAGATTAAGATAATATCTTTTACTGGTATCTTACAATAAACAACAGATTAAGATAATATCTTTTACTAGTATCTTACAATAAACAACAGATTAAGATAATATCTTTTACTGGTATCTTACAATAAACAACAGATTAAGAGAACATCTTCTACTGGTATAGCCAGAGTAACAAATGAAACTCGACACTGTTTATTACATTATAACGCAGTAGTAAATGAAACTTTACACTGTTTATTACATTATAGCCGGAGTAGTAAATGAAACCTAACAGTGTTTATTACATTATAGCCGGAGTAGTAAATGAAACTTTACACTGTTTATTACATTATAGCCAGAGTAGTAAATGAAACTTTACACTGTTTATTACATTATAGCCGGAGTAGTAAATGAAACCTAACAGTATTTATTACATTATAGCCGGAGTAGTAAATGAAACTTTACACTGTTTATTACATTATAGCCGGAGTAGTAAATGAAACTTTACACTGTTTATTACATTATTCAACACAAGATTCATAGAGTAAAACACCAATCATAAGTAAGACAATTTTACAAAAACAATGCCAAGATCTTCCAAACCGCTTTTTAATGAAAGTCTTTTCATATACCGCTGTCACTTCAAGCAAAGCGTTTCGTATTTGTCCAAGCATTGGTAAGAAGTTAGTGGATAAAGATCATTAGAATACACCTCGGAAGCACGTCACTCCGGCTCGTGCACTTGGCGGTGCTTTTGACTACGAGGAGATTTTATGTTAACGTGACTGAGATGAGATAGAAAATAATAATCATTTATCTTGACTAAATTACACTATTCAACTTCTAAAGACAATCTTCGTTCCTTAAGCCTAACCATTCGTTCCTTAAGCCTAACCATTTAAAAACTTTGTTTTTCATTGTCTTCTCAGAAGAAGATAGTTTTCGTTTCGTTAGTTAATCTGATCTTGAGAATGACGTTTCAGTTCGAAAAACAAAAGAGGGGTTTCATCAGTTATTGAGGGGAGAACTGATAGTATCCCGATACTCAATAAAAATAAGTTACGGGTATTGTTGACAGGAGAAAAATACATTTCTGAATCATTTTAAACACACAGTATACTTAGCAGCGATGTGAAAAAAAAAATGGTGAAAACTTTTAACTATCATTGTTTGTAATTATGCACAAAGCTACACAAGGGCTATCTGTGCTCTGCTCACCACGGGTATCGAAACCCGGTTTCTAGCGTTGTAAGTCCGCAGACATACCGCTGTGCCACTGGGGGGCTTTAACTATCATGATAAAACTGAAATAAATGTTTGGGGATGAAACCTCCATTTTTTACCGGTCTCATAAAAATGATAGGAAGACTTCCGAGTTTAAATTTTAAAAATCTTATTCGGCTTAAAAGATAGATTATTATTAAAACATCGTTTCGCCAGTGTTCACCTGGTGTCATGTTATTCCTCCGGGTTTTAGCTGAACAATGTGTGTTTATATCGAAAGTTGCTACCGACCTCTAAAAAAAAAATTACAGCAAGTATTTCTCTGGATTAATATTTTCATTAAATTTTTCACGTACCCCTCCCCCCCCCCCTCAATTAGAATTATATGTTGTCTGTAAAGCCAGTTATCATGTTTAGTGGGGACAACAACACTATTCGAGTGCTTACTTGTTTGGAGTTAAGCACAAAGCTAAAGAATGGGCTATCTGTGCTCTGCCCACCACGCCTATCGAAACCTGATTTCTAGCGTTATAAGTCCGCTGTGTCACTAGGGGGCGAGGGGTAGGGAGCTATTCGAGTGTTGCCGAAGTTGTTACTTAAAATATTCAAAATTTGAGAGATTATCGGCAAATTGAAAAACAATGTTTGTGAATATTTTTACTACTTTTGTAAAGCTGTTTCCACCGGGGGATCGAACCCGGAATTTTAGAGTTTAAGTCCGTAAATTTACTGCTGTCCCACAGGGTGTGGGAAAGGATAAAATTTTGAATACAAACAATATTTCTAGTGATCATTATTTTTTTTTAGACTATCGTTCTAATGCCACTTATTTTAAACTAGATCTCTCAAATACAACGAATATATCGTTGTATCGAGTATAAGGAGTGGATAATGATCGAACTTTACTATTTATTATTTTAGTAATTTTTAGCCTAATGATTCGGACCAAACCTGAATCCACAGAATCGTGTAAAAATAATATTCGTTTTGTTTCTGGTTGAAATCCCTGTTAACAATAGGAAGTTTTTTCTTAAATTGAATACAAATTTACAAGATAATTTAAAAATCGTCGTCTACAGTACCTATCAAAACGGGGATCTGTAGCTTGAGAAAATAATGTACACACTATTTACAGCCTACTTTGTTTACTTTCTTTAGAGTCCATAGTTATAGGCTTGAAAATATAATCTTTGCATTTTGATTCAACTTATTTCTGTACTTTTTGACGATCCCTTAACCCCTTTTTTAAATTAACAATTTTTAATTATTTTGTTTCTTAAGTTTTTAAGTCCATTTATGGCTGTCTGTCTGTAGTTAAGCACATAGCTACACAATGGGCTATCTGTGCTCTGCTCACTACGGGTATCGAAACCTGGTTTCTAGCGTTGTAAGTCCGCAGACATAAAGCTGTGCCACTGGGGTGGGGTGGGGGAGGGGGGCTTCATTTATGGAGAATGATGTTTTGAGCTATATACGTGCATATACATTCAGTTGAATGTTACATGTTTTTAACAGTTTACTGGCTTTTTTTATCACCCAACCATTATTTAATGAGTCAGGTGGTTTTGTGCCTGAAATTTCGTGTAAACACGCGCGTAACAAGCGTCGAGTACAAAGGAAGCAGCTCACAACAACATCGCATATATTATGTATTTATACCCACGTAAAAGAACTTTCAATGAATTATAATCAACTTTTTAAATAGGTCGTGGACATTCGCAGCGTTTCATATCATATATATATATATATCTATCCAGGTTTTCGTACAAAATTCTCAACCGATTTTGTTGTACGCTTGTGAAACAAAAAATAATAATAATAATAAAATAATACTAAAACACGCGCTCACAATTTCAACAAAGTACGAAAATCAGTAGAATAAATCACCAATCACAAGAGCAGAGTAATTTACTGTGTTAATCGTCTACTGTTAGAAAACTCGGTGAAATAGTCGCAGACAACCACGTAGAGACAAAGTACAACAGCGAACTTGAGAAATGATGAATCCTCAAGGTGACAGTTTCCAATTAATGCGCTATAGGTTAAACACTGGATTTTTTCAATTAATGCACATTAGTATAACACCGGATTTTTTAATATCGGAAAGTGAAGGACTTAGAGAAATTCTTCAGGGTGAAAAAACTAAGACACTTGAATTGATTTTTAAAATTGTTTGTTTGTTTGTAATTAAACACAAAGCTACACAATGGGCC
>NW_013675913.1:14587-19206 GCF_000517525.1 Limulus polyphemus
CTCCCCACCACGGGTATCAAAACCCGGATTCTAGCGTTGTAAGTCCGCAGACATTCCGCTGTGCCACTGGGGGGCATTTTAAAAATACCCTATGGCGTACTTATGGTGTTAGAAAAACATGTAGGTTCAAAACGTCTTGATAGAAATGAATAGAAACCACATAACCCGAGCGCTTTAGAAAGGTAGGCCTTTCTTCTTCAGGGGCAAACTGAAAATATAGGGTTCTTATTCATTTCTATGACATACTCAATACTATTGTCCAAATATTCGTAGCCGTTTTTCCTGTAGCGGCTTATAAAACTATAATCAATAATGATAAGGCTGGAGACATTGTTATAAATATACACATTGTTCACCCTAATAAAACGAAACGTTTCTGACTAGTATAACGGTGCTTAAATAACGGTGCTTAAATGTATAACGGTGCTTAAATGGCTTCTACATTTCTACGATGCTTGAATTGCTTCGAAGAGCTTATGTCGATAGCGAAGAAAAACTTAGAAAATTTTAGAGAGTGAAAATCTCGACTTTCAAGAGTCAATTTTAAAATAGCCTTACAACCTTCGCAGGATTTTGTTTAGTAGCTGTGCATACATTTTGGCGCAGTATACCTAGACTTTTTTGTTGTAAGCTTCTGTGCTTGAATGGATTCGAAGAGAAACTTGGTCAGTAGTGAAAAAAAACTGATATAATCTCTCCTTCTCCTTCAAGGATCAACATAAAAATATTCCTATGACTTGCGTTGGAGATTTTTTAGTAGGACTGCCTAGGTTGGAATACAAACCCATAGCCTTTTTTTCTGCAGGCTTGTGAAGCAATAATAATATGAATAACAACAATAATATGAAGAACAAATTGAAGAATATTGAATTTTTTCTAACAATCGTAAAATCAACTTATTACCAATGTTTTAGTAGCTTTAGCTATTGAGATGGAAAGTCTTGAGTGCTGTTTCAAGAACAAGTCTGATTTTTCCCGTATGTTCTATTAGAATGTTTTTGAAATTTCTGGGCAATCCCTATTATGAACCACTATCGTGGTTCATGATGGATAGGTTGTTTTACATACTGCTCTAAACAGATAATAAGGTATTTTATATTCTAACCAAGACAAGACATAACAACAAGTAGATACCATGTTTAATGACGTCTAAAGGTCACTTATGTGACACTACACACAACAAGTAGATACCATGTTTAATGACGTCTAAAGGTCACTTATCTGACACTACACACAACAAGTAGATACCATGTTTAATGACGTCTAAAGGTCACTTATCTGACACTACACACAACAAGTAGATACCATGTTTAATGACGTCTAAAGGTCACTTATGTGACACAGTATGTAACTTAAACGAAAAATACAATCCACTGTAAATGCTTAGATAGATTTTTTAATTACTCTCAAAATCGATCTGTGCATACTTTTAAAAATACAACAAATCTGAATTTTCCATTGAAATAATATTCATAAAATACGCAACAACTACATACAATCAGCTTAAGCCTTTCATCTGTTTCTGATAAGTTAATGATGTGAACTATCATATTTCGCCCATAGCTCATTCCGATAACGATGTTATAATTACCCACACTGTTCATAGATGGCTTTACATGCAAGGCCGAATAATCCATCAATTAGAGGTCATGTAAAATTGTTAAATAAACCATTAAAATGTTTCTCGTAAATGGAGATAACGTTTTACTGAATTCTATGACGTCATGTTAACAGGGCTTTACTCCAGAAAAACCTTATGCACAAGTATTATATTAGAACAAATGAAATATCACGTTATATCATCTAGGCCTACTAATATACACTGTTTGAATATGTAATTTGTAACAACTGTTTCCCGACATTCATAAATCACCAGTAATCGACAACAAACAACAGGCGGCGCTTTATGTACTAGCAGTGTTAACCTAGTAACATATACTGTGCTGGTCATACATTTGTACAGTTTAATCAGTTAGGAAGGTAAATGTAAGAGGTTCAGGGGAGCAAACATATATTTGGTACATTTTTTCATTCGCCCCCGCCCCGTGGAATATAATTTAAAAAGGGAGGCGGAAGCTTACCTTTGGCAGACCCCTACTGTGAAGGGTTTATCTGTTAAACTGGGGGATACTCTAAATGGATTGTTTGTCACACTGGGGGATACTGTGAAGGGTTTGTTTGTTACACTGGGGGATACTGTGAAGGGTTTGTTTGTTAAACTGGAGGATACTCTGAATGGATTGTTTGTTACACTGGGGGATACTGTAAAGGGCTTGTTTGTTACACTGGGGGATACTGTAAAGGGCTTGTTTGTTACACATGGGGATACTGTGAAGAGTTTTTTGTTACACTGGGTGATACTGTGAAGGGTTTGTTTGTTAAACTGGGGGGATATTGTGAAGTGTTAGTTTGTTATACTGGGGGATACTGTGAAGGACCAAACAAATGTTAGCTGTTCTTTTTGTTGTTGTTGTTAGGAGAGTGTGAGGATGGGGATTTTTGATGAGGTGGACGTGTTACAACTGTTTTGTTGTTGTTTTTTTTTTGCTTATGCAATATGTGTTTTACTTTATTTCCAGCCACACTGTTAGTTTACTCTTAACAAGCTGTAACTCGTGACCTCAGAAATGTAAAAGGCAATTCAGTAAAATTGATTTCGTTTTTATTGTACTGTTTGTTTGTTTTGTTACTCAACCGACAGTAACCAAGCAACGCTAAGAAAATGCTTTGGTTTGGTTTGTTTTGAATTTCGCGCAAAGCTACACGAGGGCTATCTGCGTTAGCCATCCCTAATTTAGCAGTGTAAGACTAGAGGGAAGGCAGCTAGTCATCACCACCCACCGCCAACTCTTGGGCTATTCTTTACCCACGATGAGTGGGATTGACCCTCACATTATAACGCCCCCACGACTGACACATATTCAGTGACGGGGATTCGAACCCATGACCCATAGCTTGCGAGTCAAACGCCCTAACCACCAGGCCATGCCATGCGCATACAAATATATTAGGTATTTAGCATTTTTAAACCTGAACTACACCTTAAACTACACATTAATTATATTTCAAACTGCTGACCAGAGGGGGAACATCCAGTCAGCACCATCCATCGACTACGTGACTAAAGAGGGATTGATTGTTGTGGTTAAAACGCGCTTATAGACATAATCGTAACAAGTTCATCGGTATATCGCAGCTCGAACCTTGGACTTCTTCGTTCGTAAACCTGCCCGCTAATCACTATGACACGCTCAGACCAAATAGATGGGTAAGACAACTAACAGCGTTAAACTCATGGGGAGGGTCCCAAAATTATGGTTTATCGTTTAAACATCTCGTACAATAAATATATCTCAAATGTGGCAAAGATCTAATACAAGGCTGTGTCACATATTCGGGTACATAAGTCCTTCATATCTAATACATTATTGTATTTATTTCAATAACAAGGTTAAAGCTTGCCCAAACCACCTCCACACATGAAGCGTGTCTAAACTGAAACAACATGTAAATGTATCCAAACAGTTGTCCGTCTGAAAGTCACAAATGATCGCTTCCCGAGGCTGTAGCTATCCTAGTTTTTTTCGTGTGTAAACCCCATCCAGGGCTACCTTAAAACTTCATTCTACAACTTTTCTTTGTCACGCAACTGTATGTAATATGAACGGTCTCTGGCCTCTATACTAAAGTAGTCTTAGCCGATTCCGAAACATTGCCCTCCTGTTCCATTCAGTTTCATCGTAGCCGGTCACAAACCTGTTATGTGCTTTAAAAACAGGTTTCAAAGCACATAATTTTCTCATCTATCTTCTATAACATTTAACCAATTAAACGTGTATTTATATTCTTCCCCTTCCTCGTGCAGCATCCACGAGAGAAGATGAAGCTAACCTTTCCAAGAAACTAACTATATGTGGTTCACTTCGAACTGGTCCCCTGGCGCGAGTATATCAGGGTCTCGCTGAAATATTGACAGGTGTTTTCAATTTCCACGACACGTAAGGGATATACTTGTGAATTGTTTTTTAAAACTCCTGACTATTTAAGTATATATATATATATACCGACTGTCAACCATAAATCAACTTGTGGTAAATAATTTAAAAAACAGGTACGCTTTTGTTTGTGGTAAAATCACTAATTATCAAGGTTAAGGTTTTCATTACGAAATTAATTTAAACTGCTCAATGAGAGTTTTAATTTATAGAATAAGACACTGTGGGTAAAAACGCGAGTTGAATCGGAATACCTGTAAGATATATTTATATTTATATCATTCGTAAAAAAAAAAAGTAATTTTACATATAGGTTTTGGTGACGTAAAAATGTTTCAAAAACTCCTTTTAGAATAGAGGACTGAGTTTTCTGACTTACTGGTTTTTATTAATTCCAATTATTTTACAATAAATATATATGTAAACTCTGATCGATCGTAAACCCAAACTGTTTGTTTGTTTGAATTTCGCGCAAAGCTACACGAGGGCTATCTGCGCTAGCCGTCCCTAAGCTAGCAGTGTAAGACTAGAGGGAAGGCAGCTAGTCATCACCACTCACCGCCAACTCTTGGGCTACTCTTTTACCAACGAATAGTGGGATTGACCGTCACATTATAACGCCCC
>NW_013675914.1:0-4495 GCF_000517525.1 Limulus polyphemus
AGTTTTAAGCTGTAGGAGATTGTTTGTAGTTAAGCATAATGCCACACAAAGGGCTATCTGTGCTCTGCCCATCATGGGTATCGAAACCAGGTTTCTAGTATTGTAAACCCACAGACATACCGCTGTGCAACTGGAGG
Organism: Limulus polyphemus; assembly: GCF_000517525.1. NCBI lineage: Eukaryota > Metazoa > Arthropoda > Merostomata > Xiphosura > Limulidae > Limulus > Limulus polyphemus. The sequence goes on from NW_013675914.1 coordinate 138, forward strand.
GCTTAAGCTGTAGGGGAGAGGTAATGTAAGGAACAAGATCTAATGTTGAGAACAATGGGGGCAGGCACCTTAGTTATGGATTTCAAATGATTGATATGTTTGGTATAATTTATAAAATAAAGAAGCTTTGATCACTTTGTTGAATGCCCCTTATGTTTCGTTAATGGTGATTTATTCTATTGGACAAATAACATGGTAGAACATACCGCAGGTAGTATTACACTGGACTGTAAGTCAATATTTTCTAAACTAATATGTTTTTGTAACTAGTATGTTAGTATATCTTGAAATTCTTATAATAACTGTTTTATTATGTTTGTTGAATATGTGGTTTTACTTAATGATAGCACATTGGGTTATGATGAAACATGAGTTTTATATATGAAATGGAAATGTGTATTATTTGTTGAAACGAATATCCATGGTGTGTAAATTATCATAAAAGACTAAGCTAGGCTTGTATAGGTTAGTATTTTATAAACTAAGGGATTTTCGTAAATAGTACGTTAGTGTATTTTGAAGTTTTGTAAGAACATAGTTTATAACCTAAAAGAGTTGACAATCATAATCGTAAAAGGACCTTTAGTTATATATCAAGTGATTATTTTTCGAATATTTCAAGACAGATATTTTCTCGCGTGGATTTTTAAACTGTTATGGTAACATGAATTATTTTTCCCTTACACTTTATATAGAGATAATCAAATATATACAAATCGTCAGTTACAAATCAGTGTTTTGTGATTTTCTTATATAAAACTCACTTTTCATCATAGCGTAATATGTAACCTTTGGTGTATCTAAGCAAAATCTCAGACTTAAGTATCACACTTACTGAAACATTTGTATTTGTGGAAAACGTATTTGATGCTTTGGTAAACTAATAAGTTCAAATGTTATAGTGTACATGAAGTGAAGTTTTGTACTGATTTTCAGGTGCAAAAAAGATAATGCGTGTTCCCATACAATTGTTTCAAAAATCTATGTTAGTTTTGTGGCACAGCGGTATGTCTGCGGACTTACAACGCCAGAAACCCGGATTCGATACCCACGGTGGGTAGAGCACAGATATCCCATTGTGTAGCTTTGTGCATAACAACAACAACAACAACATACTTTTTGAAAAATTGCATTGACTAAAACGTCAATGAAAAATTATAATATGTAATTGGAAGCTTGTTAATATTTAAACAAAAATTAGACTGTTTGCTGTAGACCGGTATGTCTGAACTTGTGACAGAGTTTTTAAGCTTCAAACTAAAGCACGTCACTTTTCATATTGATGACTAACTATTTATTATTTCCAGTTTTATAGTATTCTGTGGTGTTTATTTTATATACTTAATAAATGTGGACATCTCTTGTTTACCAAAACTGTAAAAAATAAAATGAAATAGGACAACATTAATTTTATTCATGTGCTTCTCAAGTATTGTCAAGGGCTATTTCCCTATGCTGTTTCTGGACTTTCCCATGGAAGGAAGAATGTAGTATGGTCTTAGAGAAGTCTTTTAATGTATTAGGGTATTTTGCTTATATAATGCAAATACTATGTATATAGTTTTGATTAGGCCATAAAATCACAAAGGGGTATTGCAACCTGGTACTACCCCAGCTGCTGATCTAGTTTTCCTACATGATCTTGATCTATAACAGGCAGGAGTCACAGATAACTGAGGGTTACAATGGTGGCTCGTGGTCTGGAAGTTCTAAGGGCTAAGGTTGACTGGAGAGGTCTCTATAAGGCACATATAGTGCCACTGATCATTGGAGTTTAGCTCCATCATTGGTCATTGTTTGTCGTGGCCAGTAGAATATTGGGTGTAATGATGGAGGATAAAATCTGCTATACAGTGCTATCTTGTCAACAGAAGAATCAAGAGGCACTGGTATAAGGATCAAACAACTCATGGGGCAGTTGTAGCACTTCACAGTAGAGAAGTTTTAGAAGATAGATGAATCTTGGAATCAAGTAGAACTGAATGATAATCTGCTTACTAAACAAAACATCACTATGCTGACCAAGAACAAAGACCATGTATTTGTAGAAATGCTGAAATCCTCGGCCACTAACATGAGCTTGTGGCTATGGTGCCGTGAATGCCTGAGCTGTATATTGGCAGAAATACTATAGGAGGTGATCTATTCATGCAGCCACAGGTCCATGGCAGCAAATTAAAGCAGAAATTTTAAACATATAAAAAGTGGACAAATGAAGACCTGAGCCACTTATTTAAGTGCTTCAGGCAAATGACCATCTAGAATGGATGGACTAAGGGACAGGTGATACAACACCTGCTGCCAAGTTTGAATTTTGTAGCACCTGACTCAATCAGGCATTTAAATCAGGAACAGCTTAGTGACTGAGACTTAGTTGCAGCTAAATAACACTAATGTCATGACATAGTAAGAAACTGAGTTAACTGTTGGGGTAAGTTCGAAGCTGAAAAGAAACTCATGAGAACTTGTCATCATTAGTAAATGAATGTGTTACTTAGATGGGATGGCGTATCCCACCATGTTAGCTGCAGATTATGAATATACATTTGTACAAAAGTTTATAAAAGGTCTAAGGTGAGATAATGTTGCATACCATATTGGTTTTAAAACATCTACACCCTAGCATAGGCTGTTTGTATAGAAACTAGGTTTAAAATGATCATTCTGATTCAGAATATTTTAGAACGTTTTGAAACTGCAGACATAGTCACATACTTCTACAAGGTCTTAAGCTAAAGTACTAAGCACTTTTAAAGATATTGAATTTGTTTTTATGGAACATTTTTTGATCTGAGGCTTTTCTACTAAACTGAGAGTGGCATGATACTTTGTATTAGTGACGTTATTTCTGTTATAACAAACTGTGAAAAGCCATAATAATGATTATGTTTTGACAAGACCATTGAAGAAAAAATATATAACTAGTTGAAAAAATTGTACAGCTAACATTGTAGCCATCTTTTCATCTTTTGAGAGAAAAAATACTAATAATAACAAAGTATCTACCTTAGGCTCATATAATTCTCACATACATGTTTTATTTTCCAAATTATTCTAACTTATTTACAGTACAATAACTTAATACAACTTAAAACAAACAAACTTTTTAGATGAGTTGGTTATCAAGCAGTAGCTATCAGTCTTAAAATATATGTCAATTCAAAAATTAATTCATTCAGTATTAAACCTTTCAACTAAACTACATAAAAGATTCACAGCTACTGCTACCAATTATATACTAACTAGTGTTAGTGCAGTAAAAAAGTTTAACAATAGCTTCATTCCTCAATCCAAAAACTAAAATAGACAATCTTAAGTTTACAGACCAATTTATTTAAATATATCAATGTATGTTTATACTAAAATTATGTCGCAGTTACAGACCAGTTTCTCTAAATTATACTTGTATACCTTTATAGTGTTACATCAGTGGATAAGCAAAAGAAAAGATATCCATGTGCTTTTATATGAAACTTGTATCACACCAATAGGCCAGCTTATCCTGGACCCATATTTATCATTAATTCAATAATGAACTAATTCTACTGACAAGCTTATTCAGTAATAAAACTTATCAAGCTTATGATGTATTTCACTACTGATTAGACCAGCCTATTTAACAACTCATTAATTTCAAGTTAATAGGTATAGCAATTCAAAAGCCTAGTTTATTTAAAAATTAAGTTAAAGACTGTGTCAAGTAAACAGAATAAATACTCAGAAGATGGTACCAATTTACTAACAAAGTAAACTAACGAGTTAGGTTTGGGGTGCCATTAAACATCAGCACTGAACCCTGGCTTATCATCCTTCCGGCTCGTGCAGAACACTTTTATATTCTTACTGTTGGTACCATCCTCTGAGTTGGCACTCTGTGCAAAGGCACTAGTAGCACTACCCATGGTATGACCCTGCCTGGAATCAATGTCTTGGTCAATGTGTAGTGCTTTCCGAGAAAAAATGTGGTAATGTAACAGTGTAATTCTTTATTTTGTTTCCTATTTTCTTCATTTTCCTGTAATTACTGTACAGTAAATTTAAACAATTTGTTTTGGAGAAGTTTTACTTCTGTTTTTCTTTATATTTCATGGAAACACTTATTCATGGTTTTATTTTAGTTCCACATACAACTTGACATTTAACAAAAATACTCCTAGCTGTTTACAATAAAACAGTTTTCCACACTATATTCTTAATATCAAAACTTGGATAAAGCAGTTTTTTATCCACTAAAGATTCTCACTCATATTATACTGCTACGTCTCTGGTCGTTTGATAATTTTCGGTATAAATTCTTTCCGAGAAACTTCAGCCATACAAGTCCTTTCTTGATTAAAACTAGTTTATTCTTTCTTGAT
>NW_013675914.1:4505-8933 GCF_000517525.1 Limulus polyphemus
ATTTCCACAGTCACTTTAACTTAACTACTTTTATAAACACGCTATAATTCACAGTGATGCACACACTTTACTTACGGTGCTTACTGTTCGTGTGACTCAATTATCTATCTTTATATCTATCTATCTATGCAATTCTATCTTTTTCGCTGACTTTATTTGCCGGGCTTATATACTAAAAAAAGAGGACGCCTGGAACAAACTAGAGTTGCCAGGAAAATTCATGATCCTTGGAGCGTTGAGTGACTTCCACTGTCATAACAATACTAATAGCATGTGCATAGTAACTCATACATGTAACTCAATAAAATGCATTCCTACAATGGATGTTTATTTGCTCTTACTAATTTAGTTGATTGTTCTATACTTAGCCAGTAGTGTTATAGTCTTAACACAGACTGAAAATCTAGTCAATTTTGGCAGACAAAGAGAGGGAGCATCTTCTTTTTCCTGTCTGGTCAGGCCCATCTTTTCACAGGCAAAGTTAATGATCTTTAAATGTTGAACAATTTTCCACTGATGGTCAGCACAGATGTACACAAAGAAGCTGTATACAACATCAACTGGTACATTACACACTGCCATTGAAACTCACTGTCCCTGTAAATTATTATATATAACTGAGTTACACTGAAAGTATGTTGAACAGACTAATAAAAATTACTACTACAAAATCATACAGCAAAAACAGCTTAAAATATGTCAAACAAACCGATTAAAATTCAAATGATTCATAGAAGTACAATATATAGTGAAATTAGTGAAGTGATATGTGGTGCACACTATCAAATGTCATTTTCCCAACAACTATTATGTATGCTGCACAAATGTGCAAACTTTCAAATTTTTCCTGGAAAAATATATAACAAAATTAAGCTATGGATATGTATAAATCATCAACATTTAGTGTTTCTGGAGATTTACTAAAAACAGTACCACTTGAAAGTAACTACCTACAGAAATATACAGATAGAAAAGTAGGAAGGAGGAAGTAACTAAAGGAGTTTTGTGAAAGATGAGTCTATATGTGTTGTTGTTGTTTGTGGTATTTCTTTTCTGACTTGTTTTCCAAACAAAGTTTTATAAACACTGCTGCTCAATAATTAATACTACCCGTAGATAAGCCAATGAATAATTTTAGTGAACAAATGGTAGCTGTTACTTTATTTACACCAGTCTGTTGATGACTTTATGCTGGGTATCGTTAATATGCCTCTAAATTTCTGTAACCTGCTTGAGTATATGCCAACATAAAATCTTTAATTGTAAATAATAAATAATTTTATCTTTGATATGAAAATATTCAAATACATTTATAATATTTTTATACCAACTATAATCATTTAGTAAGCTTGTTTATTTGATTGAATTTCATGCAAAGGTACTTAAGGGCTGTCTGTGCTAACCATCCTTAATTTTTAAATGATAGACTAAAGGGAAGGTAACTAGTCAACATCACCCATCACCAACTCTTGGGCTACTCTTTACTGATGAATGGTGGAATTGAGTATCATATTTTAATTCTCACAAAGCTTAAAGGGAATCGAACTCATGATCCTCATAATGGGAGTCAAGTGCTCTAACCTCCAGGCCTCATTTAGTAAGATCAAGTAAAAAAAACAAAGGGAAGGATTCACTGAATATTACAATACAGAATTTATTGTATTGGAAATTATTACTACTAAATTTAAATTAATGTAAGAAAACAAATTACTGGACTTGTCATGAGATGGAAGATTTAACTCAAGCAACAAAATGTTTTTGTGGATATTAAACATAAATAACATTCAGATAATTTCCAAATATAGTTTATTGACAACTGAAGTATACACAAAAAGAAAACCAATTGAAACATTCACTAAATTAAGAAGTGAAAAAAAAATCAAAATTATAATATTGGCTTTATACATATGTATAAATGGAGATGTTACATTTATTTTTTAGAACTTGATATGAAGTATATGGTTGAAATTATGGGTAGGAAAAATGTGTTTCCCTTAGTTAATAAATTAACTTATTATTATTGAAGCATCTTTTAAGGATTGGTTAGATTTAACATTGTGATTATTACATTTTTATTGGTATGACATTAATGATGTTATGCAAGTAATTTCTTTTATAATTGTATGGTGCTTGTTGATTGTATGAGAAGGTGTCACTATTTTTCATAAGTTAATGTCATCCATTTTAGATCCCCTCCAACCCCCCAGGTTAAGAAAATCTGGAGTAGGGACTGGCCAGTTACATTACAAGATGAAACTTTGAATTAAAAAACTCAAATCAGAGTATAAACAAAATACTAAATTAGATGAATACAACACACACAAAATTAAATGCTATATTTTTACGGTGGTAATATTTTTCTTATTCCTCTTGTATTAGTCAAATTAGAGACCTCTCAAACACCAGCCAAGTGGTCTACCACCTGAGCTACAGGATTAACATACTAGTGGTTGTTAGTAAGGTACTATTTAACTACTCAAGCTATTAGAAACTCTCCAAACACCAATATTTATGTAAAAATGCTTTTCTAACCCTTGGTTTCATTACCATGTAGGTAGTGGTTGTAATAATATCACCAAACACTGATGTTTCTGAAAAAAACTTTTTGTTTTCAGTATGTTATTGTGATGTAGGTGGTGGTTACAAAAAAACCATGAACAGCTATATTTTGTAAAACAAAAACAAAAAAAAAGTTTTCACTCCAAGCTGTTGTTAGTTTAGAGAATGTAACTTTCCCCAAATGCATGTTTTGCACACACATAAAAAAACAACAACAAGGAAATGTATCAGTCTTCTTACATGTACAGATAAAACAGTCTTTCAGAGCCAAGGCCTGCAGTAGTGATGTCATCATTAAGGAATAAGTTTAAAAAACAATAATAAATGATATATCTGGTACTTCAGTCACCTGACTCTCTTCTGCTTTGTCCTCCAAACAAAGTAAATGTTTCAGGTGTGATACTCAATAAAACCATTTAGCTACACATCACTTGCAGTCATCAAATCCACTGAACTTCACATCCTTCTCTGTGACAGCTGGTGTGTTATTCCACAGAATATTAATTACTTCTATGATAAACTTTTCAATAAGCTTCAATACATTAGTATTCTAAATTTTACGTTTGTAAATGTTGTTGAAACTTCTGAAGTTGTGTAAACAAACACTTAAAACTGCTTCATTTGAATTGTAATGAATAAATAATTCTTTAGTTGAAGCTTATAATTTTTTGTCACCAGACTAGTGTTATATGTACAAGTGTTTGGATGTAGTTGCTGTATGCAATATCACCTGCACTATCTTGGCAGAACAAAACCGGTTCAACAGAACTGCAGAGCCATTCAGCTCTCCACCATGTTTGACATGTCATTATAAGTTGGTCAAAGGCATAATAACTAATGTTCAGTATTTCCAAACTTTTCCTTATCACTTTTGAATATAATTTTGTATGTTAAACCAGCATTGCTCTATTCTTTAGTGTCAGGTTTGACCATAATTCATAGTCTTTTTTATTTTTAAGCAGAGGCATAGCATGGACCGTTTCTTCTACACAAAGAACTTAAGTGATCTACACGAAGGCAAATCATAATAAATTGGAACTTTTAGACTTTTTAGATTATTGGGGTGGTTGTTTGTGCTTGTAAGTCTATAAAATTTGTAGTACTTCTCTTGGCTATAGTTGTAAGTTAGTGGTTAAATGAAAGTTTCAAACAGTAATGGTGGACAATTAAATTTAATTATATTTCAGTTGAAATTGTAAAGATAATAGATGTGCATGTAACATATTTATAATACATATGTAACTCCTTTTGTGAAAGAGTAAACTTTTTTTAAAAACAACTGAAATTTATTTATGTTATAACTAATTGGCAATTTTCAAGAAAACCTACAATTTCAGACAACATAATTCATAATGTTACGTCTCCGTTCGTTAGTTGATTTTCCGTAACTTCGTTCCGACGAAACTTTAGCGACACAAGTCCTTTCTTAATAAAACTCATTTATTCTTTCCGAATACAACTTTACGATACACTTAATTTCAACAGTCGCGTTATAACAAACGCTATAACACGAACTTCTCACGTGCTCAACTTCAATAATACTCAGTTCAATTGCTCATTACACTGTTCCCTCTTCACGTTGTGACCGTCTTATATATATATATATATATATACGTATATACAAGACTAACACATATCTAGTAAATGCTACGGCATTCTTGAAGAAACAGGATATTTCTAGAAAACGGGTGGCGTGATACTAGTTATGTGACCTCGCGGACGCAACACTGCCCCCTCCCTAGTATTGTTCGTCCCGAACAATAGCCACTTACAATAAACCAATAACAATTAACAATAACTTAATTAAATGTACAGAATTATAAACACAAAATTACAATTCAACAAAGTCTCTTAATTTTACGGGACATA